>NW_008677598.1:0-12849 GCF_000695815.1 Acanthisitta chloris | reverse complement strand
CAGGAGTCACAGGAATGCTGCCCTGAGCTCAGGCCTGCAGGATTTTACCCTGAGACTTTACCCTGCTACATCTCTGCTCCTCCCAGCAATGTTTTCATTACTTTGCTTAAACTCATTTGATCATCTCAGATCATCATCAGATGATCAGTATGAAAAATCCCTCCCTGAACCGTTCAAACTGGGGGCCGTGTCCTTTACTGCAGGAGGCTGAGCTGGGCACAGAGTCAAGGCAGAGGGTTTATTCCTAACCATTCCTACCAAGTTGAGAGCATCTTGGGATTATGTCCCAGACACAAAGCCTTAAAAGGCTCCTCAGCTCAAAGTGTCTTATCCTGGAAGAGGAGACTGCACAGATGGGCCTTTGGAAAGCCAGAGGGAGGGAAGGAGGGGAACACAGCCCCAGGAGAGCAGAGCATTGGGAAGCTCCCAGGACAGGATGACCAGGCCTGGGCAGGAGGATTACACCACCCGCTCAGTCCCATCTCCAGCAACGATTCCAGGACCACATTTATTTAAGCTTCTTAGTAATTCAAATCCTTCTTGCATAGAAGCCTCATTACACTAATTGGAAAGGCAAGACAACCTGGCTATTACTTCTCGGCTGTAATTACAGTTGGAACTCGACTCAGGAGGCTCCATGTTACAGCTGGGGTTCCCAGGAGAAGGAGCTTCCCAAAGGTCCCTCCTCCTCCTTCCTCAGCAGATTCCTGGGGCATTCCTAATGGGACTGAGACTCCTCTAAGTTAGTTTTCTCTCCTAAATCAAAACTCATGGAGCCAAGAAGAGTCAGAGGAGCAAACCAGTCCCTGGATCTCTACACAGCCCTCACAGCAGGGCAGAAGGCCTTGAAGCTGCAGTGTTCCCACTTTCCCTGGCAGGGACATCCCTGCTCCATCCTGGCTCCCCCAGCAGCTTAGAGACCTCACAGAGAGACCTTAGAGCTCCTTCCAGTGCCTCAGGGGGCTCCAGGAGAGCTGCAAAGGGACTTGGGACAAGGGATGGAGGGACAGGACACAGGGAATGGCTTCCCACTGCCACAGGGCAGGGACAGATGGATACCGGGCAGGAATTGCTCCCTGTGAGGTGCTGAGGCACTGGCACAGGGTGCCCAGAGCAGCTGTGGCTGCTCCATCCCTGGGAGTGGGGGGGGGCGCGGAGCACCCTGGGCTGGTGGGAGGTGTCCCTGCCCATAGCAGGGGTGGCACTGGATGGACTTTAAGGTCTTTCCAAGTCAAACCAGCCTAGTTTCATGTCACATCCCCAGGGGCATGACAGCCCCTGTCACCTCGAGTGCAGCTTATTGCAAACCCACACAACCTGCCCAAGCTGCTCACAGGGGCCTCAGCTCAAGTTCCACACAGCCACAGTCAGCACGACAGAGCCATTCCCACCGCGGCTCCCGTAACGCACAGAGCACTCCCTGCCCCAGGCAGCACCAGAGCCGGTGCCAGGGTCACCTACCACGACCACTCCGTAGTGGATGTGTGCCAGGGTGAGGAAAGCAGTCAGCAGGTAGAGGAGCAGTGTCTCGCTGTGGGGTGTGAGCCCAGACAGCACCAGCAGCAGCACCGCGCGGTGGGCGGCGGCATCCAGGTGAGGGGCTGGCAGCGCGTGCTGCTCATCTGGCAGACGATCAGCTGGCACTGGGGGACAGAGCCATCAGAGCCTGAGCCCAGCACAGCTCCAGGGGACAGAGCCATCAGAGCCTGAGCCCAGCACAGCTCCAGGGGACAGAGCTGTCAGAGCCTGAGCCCATGAGGCACCTCCAGCCCTGGGGCAGCCCTGGGCCCTCACAAGAAGGACATGGAGGGGCTGGAGGTGTCCAGGGAAGGGAACGGAGCTGGGAAGGGGCCGGAGCAGCAGGAGAGGCTGAGGGAGCTGTGGGGGCTCAGCCTGGAGAAAAGGAGGCTCCGGGGAACCTTCTGCTCTCTGCAGCTCCTGCCAGGAGGTGCAGCCAGGTGGGCTCAGGCTCTGCTCCCAGGGAACAAGGGACAGGACAGGGGAAACACCTCAGGCTGTGCGAGGGGAGGGTCAGGTTGGACATCAGGAGGAATTCCAGCACAGCAGCCCATGGCAGAGGGAGAGTCCCCATCCCTGGAGGGATTGAACAAAAATGTGGATGCGGCACTGGGGACATGGTGAGTGGTGGCCTTGGCAGTGCTGGGGAACAGTCAGGCTCCATGGCCACAGAAGTCATTCCCAACCTTAACAATTCTGTAATTCCACGAATATGCAGCTAAATCAGATTTTGACCCAAAGTTTAGTGCCTCCCATTTTACCTTTACCCCCCAAAAAGGATGCAGGAGCTCACTCCCTAGCAGCAGTTTGCTGTCACAGCACAGAGGGTGCATGAGAACACTCAGCTTAACTAATTCTCTAGTTTCTGAGGCAAAAAGCAAAAGTAGCTTACAGAAATGTTAGCGAAGGCTGTTCCAACCATGAAATAGAAGAGCCTGGGCTGAACCTCCAGGATGTCAGTCGGGGACATGAAGATCCACGTGGTGCAGAGCAGGAACAGCAACACTGGGGACAGCAGGGGCAGCATGATTTCGTACACAGAGTGGTGCTTCAGGGTGTTACTCTTATAGGCCCTGAAACACATGGAATCACTGAGAGATCTCTGGTCCCTGCCTGCAGTACAGTGCCTGAAAGGGCTCCAGGAGAGCTGCAGAGGGACATGGGACAAGGGATGGAGGGACAGGACACAGGGAATGGCTTCCCACTGCCACAGGGCAGGGACAGATGGGATACTGGGCAGGAATCCTCCCTGTGAGGTGCTGAGGCTCTGGCACAGGGTGCCCAGAGCAGCTGTGGCTGCTCCATCCCTGGGAGTGTTCCAGGCCAGGTTGGATGAGCAGCCCAAGGCAGGGGGTGAAACAGGATAATCCATATGGTCACCTTCCCACCCAAACCATCCTGGGATTCTAGAAACTCACTTGTAGAAGTTGTAGAGGCTCATGGGCAGCGTCACAGTGAGGGCACAAGCTGGAAGAGAAGAGAGCCACGTTACTCCCCATGGCAGAGGGAGACCCTCACGTGCTCCCCCAAACAGGCACCTGGCTGTGCTCTGGCTTACATTCCTGGAAACCAAAATAGCTGTAAGAGTGCACCAGGAATAGCTCAGCACCTGTAGAAGTAGGTGCTCAGCACTCTGTAGTCAGAAGTGAAGGTCTGCTGTAAATGACAGCCATTTGAAGAGCTGCACCCACGAGCCTGGTGCTGTGCTTTAGACAGTGGCAAAGGCTAATTACAGTTTTGATGAGACACGAGGTCAGTGCAAGTTCCATGAGTGACACAGCTGAGCAATCTGCTGCCAGTCCTGCTGGAGCAAGCACTTCCAGTGCCCAAGGTGCCAAAACGTTGTCATTTAACTTCATAAATGACACAAACCACCTAAGGCACTAGAAAATCTACACCTCAGTCAGAACCATCAGCCACTATCCACAACAGTCCAGCACAACCCCCTCCCTGTTTATCCAGCAGAAGGTGTTGTAACAGAGTTGGGAATACTGCTGCTGCAATAACCCAACTCCTATGCCAGATCCATCCTGTGTGGGCATCAGGCTCTGTTTTCATACAGGAAAAGCACATTTATTTTCACATGCAGTTATGTGTCTGCCAGAGGGAAGCTCAGAACATCCACCTGATGAAAAGTGCCAACGTTAGATCTACCACACCAACTAACTTGAAACTAGGGAACTACAATGAACCCCTGAAGGAACACAGAGAACAAACCGAGCTGGAAATGGCAAAAGACAGTAAGCAATGTCAGCTCGGCTCCCCCCTCTGCAGTGGCTCGTTTTGACCGAGCACTGGAGGGCCAGCCTGAGGCTTTATTTCAATTTTGCCCCTGCTTCATGTTCCAGGGGTGGGTGGAGAGCAGGATCCCCAAACAGCAGAGTGCTGGCACCCACCCCGTGGCTGGAACCTCCCTCCCACGCAGTGTTTGGGCTCTGGGGTCAGAGGGAGCAGCAAAACAAGCACATTCTGACCCCCCCAAACACAGCCCGAGGCCTGCAGGGGCTCCACTGGGTGCCAGCTCCCAGCACCCACCTGCACACTGGGCTTTACTCCCTAGAGACTCAGGTTTCACCCCTGAAAACCCCAGACTGAGCTTCCCTGACTTGAAGTCAGCCCAGGCAGACTGGAGTTAAGTCCTCCAAAATAACTCTGCAGGAGACAACAAGGTTTTGAAACCCTGGGCCGGGGCAGGCTGTGAGAACACCCTCAGTTAGTCACTTCAATAATAGCCTGCAGCAGCTCCCACGGCAGCAAACAGAACAGTGTTAGCATGTAATTAGCACAGGGTTTCGTTAGAGGTGGAGTTTAAAAGACAGGCTTCAACATGGAGCTTCTTACCAATAATCATTGCAGTGAATAGGTCTCTATATAAGAAATTAAACAGGAAAGGTGCATACCAGGCCTCCACTCCCACAAAGGCTGTCACTATGTAGACAATTGAAATGGTCTGGAAGAGAGCACAAGACGAGCAGGGGTGAGCAGGCTGCGGGCGGGGCTGGCAGCACTGGGCCCACCCGCCAGCAGGAGGGGGAGAACAAACCCATAAATATCCCATTTCTGAGACCAGGTCCGAGCAGTGATTGCCTCGGGCAGTGCCTGTCCCTGTGCTGAACCTGCTGAGGCACCTCCAGCCCTGGGGCAGCTCTGGGACCTCACAAGGACATGGAGGGGCTGGAGGATGGAAAGAAGCACATGGAGGGGCTGGAGGTGTCCAGGGAAGGGAACAGAGCTGGGAAGGGGCTGGAGCAGCAGGAGAGGCTGAGGGAGCTGTGGGGGCTCAGCCTGGAGAAAAGGAGGCTCAGGGGAACCTTCTGCTCTCTGCAGCTCCTGCCAGGAGGTGCAGCCAGGTGGGCTCAGGCTCTGCTCCCAGGGAACAAGGGACAGGACAGGGGAAACACCTCAGGCTGTGCCAGGGGAGGTTCAGGTTGGATATTGGGAACAATTTCTTCTTGGAAAGGGCTGTCCAGCCCTGGCACAGCTGCCCAGGGCAGGGGGACTCACCGTCCCTGGAGGGATTGAACAGCCACGTGGACGTGGCACTGGGGACATGGTCAGTGGTGGCCTCGGCAGTGCTGGGGGAAGTTGGACTTGACCTCAGAGGGCTTTTCAACCAAATAGTTCCATGGGAAGGACAAGACCAGGAGCTGCTGCTCACTGCAGGAGCCAAGATGCCCTTGCACAGGCTGATCTCGTGAGATGCCTGAGGCAGAGACAGGTTTCACACTACAAGTTGCAGTGACCCGGAGGGTCAATTTGGGGACTTTTACCTACCTGCTACTGGATTACAAGGGAAAAGCTCACAGGGATATTTCAGCTTGAAGCTGGACAGAACACGCTGCAGGGGAGCTCAGCCCTCGCCCTGCCGTTCTGCCACGGGCAGTGAGCTGAAAGCACTGGGGTTAAGCAACACTGCTGGGGACAGGGATCAGAGTATGGTCAGGAGATGAGTTATGGTCTCCTCTTACAAGGAGATGTGATGATTGCAATGACTGCAGCTGCACTGATTGAACTCTCCTTCCAACCTGCTGTGTTTCCAGCCCAGCATCCCATGAGCCACACGATAAAAAAAATGCTTACAAGGTACTCAGACACATGGAAGGAGCTTTTTCACAAAGGAGATGTAAAACCCTGGCACAGGCTGCCCAGAGCAGCGGGGTCTGCCCCATCACTGGGAGTGCTCCAGGCCAGGATGGACAGGGCTTGGAGCCTGGAAGGCACTGCCAGCAGTACAGGGGAGCTGCCTCATCCAGAGCTCCCAGCTCTCTTCAGGAACAGCTTCCTGCAGAGAATTCCTTGATGAGGGATGGACACACCCACAATCCCAAGGGTCCATCACCACCAGTCTCAACAGGGCATAGAGGGGCTCCTCCCCAGGAACCTTTGCTCCAGGAACAGCAATTAACTGGCCAATTAACTCTGCTGGGTTTTAGCACAAATCCTGCTAGTGCCAAAAGGTATCCCCAAACTTCCAGGCTACCCACAGTGATACTGTGCAGCAAACTACCTAGTGCAACAGTTCAAGTGGAGAGCCCATTTACATGGACTACGATTCCACGATTTAGGAAGCTCTGGGCATGCAGCAGAGCTACCTGCCTCCCTCACACACCTCACTGGCACCACTGCACCCCAGCAGACTCCTCAAGGGCTGCAGCATGTACTTACCACCTGGCTGATGTCATATCCCCAGGGCAGGAAGAGAATCCCAGTGTTATACTTCTCCCAGTGGGAGAGGATGAAGGAAAACAAAACCACCCACAAGAGGAGGTAGAGAACGAAGACACTGACGCCCGTGGAGCCACGGCCAAAGGTGGAGTAGACTGTGACGACGAAGTACACACAGGCCCAGCTGTCCAGGCCGTGGTCAAAGAGCTCTCCCAGGGGTGTGCTGGAGTTGGTCCTGCGAGCCTGCTTCCCATCCACGCCATCTGGGAGGAGAAGGACAAATGGGGAGCTTTGCTGGACACACCACACAAAGCAATGGGCCAGTCTGCAGCCAGGGACAGCAGCTGCCACCACCTCCATCCTCTAACAGGGAGTGGGTGTCCCATCTCCTGCTCCAGGGGAGACTAGAAAATCCAACAGTCTGACAAGACTATATTTATTTCCTTACAATTCCTTTATATTCCTTAGAACCCCTCTAAGTGCCTCAAGGGACTCCAAGAGAGGTGCAGAGGGACCTGGGACAAGGCCTGGAGGGACAGGACACAGGGAATGACTTCCCACTGCCACGGGATACTGGGAAGGAACTATTCCCTGTGAGGTGCTGAGGCACTGGCACAGGGTGCCCAGAGGAGCTATGCCCAGCTCCATCCCTGGGAGTGTTCCAGGCCAGGCTGGATGGGGCTTGGAGGAGCCTGGGCTGGTGGGAGGTGTCCCTGCCCAGGGCAGGGGGTGGTGCAACTAGAGGATCTTGGAGGTCCCTTCCCACCCAAACCAGTCTAGGATTCTCTGATTATTTAAAGCAGAGCAAAGAAAGAATTTCACAGTTTGTCTCCAAGTCACCTCCAGCATCCTCCTTTCCCATCAGCTGCTCTGGGACAACTTCCTCCTCTCCACTCTGCAAAGCAGCTCCCACAAACTGCTCTGGCAGACCCAGCAGCAGCTGGATCAGTGCCTGGCAGGAGCACAGGGTCAAACATTTCCTGGTGAGCTCAGAGATCAGCCAGCAGGCAGGCACAGCATGAGAAGATGGCCACAAACCACCAACTAAACTCTTACCTAACGTGTAGGCAATGAAGTTGAGGAGCCCTGCAATGATCCACACTCCATCTGGAACATGCTGGTGATCAGGAGCTGTAAGGGGCAGAAAGTCCTGAGTCAGGACAGCTCAGTGTGTGCTTCCAGTGGGTTAGTTCTGGCTCAAGAGGCAAAGCACCTGCACAGCTCACTCAGCGGAACTGGGATGTGAACTTTTCAGGGTGTGAGGGCAGAGCTGTTCCACAGCACTCCCGGAACCAGGTCACTTTGCCTTCTGGGATATACCTCTCTGCCCCAGCTCCCCAGAATCATCGTATCTAAGAACTGGGGCCAGCAACTGCAGCCCCAGCGCATGCCAGGGAAGTGTGTGCAGATGACTCTCCTCAATCACTTGCTCACAGAGCATCGAGCAGAGCCCCCGAGGTGTGGCAATTCCCTTGGCCATTCCCTGCCTCCGCAGAACACGCCAGGACTCCCCGCCCAGTCTCCAGTCCCATCCTGCCAATGGAAATGAAGTTCCTCCTTAGCAGCACCTCCAGCTCCTCCAGCACCCCTCTGGCAGAGAGCCAGAGTAGCTGTCTGCAATCAGGGAGCCCAAAGGGGCATCGGAACGTCGGAAAAGAGCAGGAAGAGGCACAGCTCCCTGGCAGCAGGAGGGCACAGGGTGGAACAGTGACTCAGGAATGTGCTCCTGTCTCCTCCCAGCAGCAGGATGGTGCCTTTCCAGCAGCAAAAGAAGTTACACTGTACTAATCCTTTCCCTGGCACACCTCCATGAGGAAAGGGACATGGCTGAACCTTTGGAGTCGGGGCCAGATGAACATGGGTACAGGCAGAAACTTTCAAGCTGTGTATGGTGAAGCTGAGAAAGGATTTGGCCTGTCAGCCTGATGTGGTGGTGGAGTGTTTTGGCAAGAAGGACCAGCTGGGATGTGAAGAACAAGGCTCTACCTGCTGATTTCAGGCAAGCAGTGTTTCCCATGTTGCCCTGGCAGATTTTAAAACAAGGGCACTGGGTTGTTGTCTGCTCTGCAGGAAGATCCTACATGGTCCTATGTGTAATTCTGCAGTCCAGTTCCTACCCAAGATTCTGACTGTTTCCTCCAGCAGCCAGAGGGAAGGTGTCATACCCTTGCCATGAAGCTCAGTGAGCTCAACCCTCTCCTCTGTCCCAGTCACCTGCCTGTGGGAAGGCTCAGACCCTGAGGCCTCACCCCCAAGAACTCCCAGCAGAGGAGGTGACAGCTCTCACGTCCCACCGGGAACAAGCAGCCTTACCAGAAGCATAAAAGTCAGGGTCGAAGTATGCCATGAGGAAGAAGTTGAAGACAAGCAGCAGGAAGCCAGAAAACGTTATCAAATTTGGGGCCAGCCAGGTGGGGAAGATCTATGGGAAAGCGGCAAGAGATGAACTCGTTAAAACATGGAGCGAGGACCAGGAGCTGCTCCGGCCGTGGCTGTGACTGCCTGGGGTTAGGCAGCACTGTCAGGGGCATCCAGCTCTCCCAGGGCAGCAGGAAGCTTCGCTGGGAGCGGGCAGTGGTTAGTTGTGCCACAAAAAACCCCACAAAGCAGCTGGTGGTGGGAGGGAGGGGCAGGAGAGGCCTCACCTTCACGATGGCGTTCCAGAAGGGATGCATGACGTACAGGGATAGGGGATTGCTGTCCACGGCGCTGTACTGGGAATGACAGGGAAACAAAACCAACAGTTAGGGCTGCAGCAACGCTCGCAGAGACACGGAATACTGAGCTTCCCACGAGGGCATCAGCCCCGAGCCTTGGCATGGCAACAGCACTCGGGTCAAGGGTGGAGTCGCCCCAAAACCAGCGCTAACAACCCAACAACACACAGACAGCCACACCACCGTCCACGTACCATGTCCCCAGGCACCCACAGCAGGGCACTGACCCACCGAGGACAGCTTGGAGTGTTCCAGCTGAGAACCCTGCAGAGTCCAGGGACCCTCTCAGCTCAGTGTCCAAAGGCTGCAGGAGGACAGTGATGGTGCTCCCAAAAATAGCTCTCTAGATACTAACAGGGAGCTTCAAGGGACACATCTCTGTGCTGACAGCTCTGAGTGACCCAGAGACAACAGTGACTGACCCCAGAGGTCCTCCACCAGAGCTGGTGTGCTTCAGCCAAGGGCTAAGCCCCCTGAGACAGCAGCTACCACTGTCTCACCCACTTCCCGTCACCTGGAAGAGACTTTCTCCTCCCAGGAAGAGAGCAGATACTCGTGAGCAAGGCCTTCAGCCTGTCCCACAGATACTGCAAGGCACCACCATGCACCCACACGTGTCTCCAAATCACCTGGCACTAGGGAGAAGCACAGAGGCAGCAGCTTCCCACTGCAGCCACACAGGTGATGTGGCACCAGGGGCTCCCAGCTGAGCTCCCTGTTGGGAGGTAGGACTCATGACACTTCTCCTCAGGCAGGGCAGAGCAGTTGGAAGCAGCTGCCTGGTGAAGGACCAGCATTTGCTTCTTGCCCGTGTCCAGCCTGGAGAGCTGGAGTTCACATTTCCCAAGGGGGAGGATTGCTGGGGGAACATCCACAAACCCCATTTTCCCCTGGAAGCAGTCTGTCCATTTCAGAAGCTGGGAGGAAAGTGGTAGAAAAGGGTAAAGCAACATGCCCTAAGACAGGCACCAGGACCAGGAAGGGGCAGCAGATCTCGTGGGACTCCAAGCTTACAGCACTTGCTCCCAGCTGGGTGAATCCCATCCTTGGTTAGGATTTCTGCACCCTCCCAGCCCTTCCCTGCCCTCCTTGTGATGGATCAGTCTGTCTCCTTGGGATTTAGCCCCAGAGCTTATGTCCCCAGGCCAGCACACCCACCAGACCCACAGAGCGAGCAGCAACAACGCCCCAAACTCGACGCCGCACGCACAGGGGTGAGGGATAAGCCACAAGGAATTTCCATCCCAGCTTAATGCAATTTTGGGGGGCAGAATTCCAAACGCTTTACGAGATAATAGGATTTAAACCACCAGTTAGGGGAGGAGGAGAGGCTGATTTAATCCCATTATCCCCAAAACAGCCTGGAACAAGAAAACAGAGGCAGTGCTTGGAGCGAGGCAGGGCAAGGGCTCGGGGCTCCTGTGCTCCTGTCAGAAAGGTACCTCAGGGAAATTTCCCCAGGCCCTTGCCCCAGGAAGCTTTCCTCCCTCCCCACAAAGGCTGAGGACAATAGTGAACAAGCTTTTCCCCACGGACACACATGTTCCCACCTGGACAGGCCTGCTCCTTGAGGGAGAGGGCAGCTGCCCTGTGGAGGTTTGCTGATACCACACAATCATGGAATATCCTGAGCTGGAAGTGACCCATAAGAACCATCAGCTGCAGCTCCTGCACAGACATACCACCAACCCCATCCTGTGCCTGAGAGCATTGGCCAAACACTCCTTGAGCTCTGTCAGGCTTGGGGCGGTGCCTTGGAATATCCTGAGCTGGAAGTGACCCATAAGAACCATCAGCTGCAGCTCCTGCACAGACATACCACCAACCCCATCCTGTGCCTGAGAGCATTGGCCAAACACTCCTTGAGCTCTGTCAGGCTTGGGGCGGTGCCTACTGCGCTGGGAGCTGTTCAGTGCCCAAACACCTCTGGGGGAAGAACCTTTGCCCAATTCCTGGCAGATCCAGCCTAACCCTCCCCTGACACAGCTCCAGCTGTTCCCTCAGGCCCTGTCACTGGTCACAGAGAGCAGAGGTTGGTGCTGCCCCTCCACTGCCCCTTGGGAGGAAGCTGTTGACATCTATGGGGTCTCCCCTCAGTCTCTTCTCCAGGCTGAACAAGCCAAGTGGCCTCATCCACTCCTCACGTGGCTTCCCCTCCCGACCCTTCCCCATCTTTCTGGCCCTTTGGATGCTCTCTAATAGCTTTAGATCCCCCCAGCTCCTGCCAGTCTCCCAGCAGGACACTGCTCTGCTTGCTGAGGGAGGCAGGGAGGTGCTGTGCCAGCTCAGAGGGCACCCACAGAGCAAAGGCACGGAGCTGGGGGTGGCTCTGGGGACAGTGCCTGCCAGGCATCTTCAGGGGCAAACCCCAAAGCTTCGGCCGTGCCCAGCCTCCCACGACTGATTCTTCTCTGCACAAGTTCCTGGAATTGCCCCTTGCACTTTTTTACCTGTGATGCTCCAAACCCGGCAGTGTTTGAGCTCAGCACCAGCTCCATCATTCCCCCATCTCATCCTCACTGCAAATTACCATCACCACCCGAGTGCTGGACCTCCACACGCTGCTGTAGCGACTCACATCCTTCTAAGAGGCATTTTTCTATCATGACCGATGATTCCCAGCAGCTAGGACTCAGATTTCTCCTTCGTTTTCAGGGAGAGAAAGTGAAAGGAAAAGGAGAAGTGCACAGAAGGAATTTCATACACCTCAGAGTCTCCTTCCCAAAGCAGATGGGCATTTGGAACAGGCCCTGCTCCAAAAGAGCACCGTGTCTGCAGACACTGCTCCTCCTCATGGCTGCAGAAAGGAGAGCCCAGAGAGCTCCCTCGGGACTTGGGTTTACCTCCTTATGAGAAGGGCAAAGCCAGCAGCAACGACCTTACCCCCTGCACCTTGCAGCAGGCTCCCATGCCCTGTCCATGCCAGGATGGCTGCAGGGCCAGCAGGCAGGGCTGGTGGCCACGGAGCCACCGCGGCCAGAGCAGTGACCTGAGCGGCACCGTGGGATTTGGAGACAGGAACGGCTCATGCAGCTTACAAACAACATTAATCGTGCCACCAGGATGCTTCTGGGAGATCCAATTATGTGTTCAAAGAGGAAAAAACCAGAGATTTATAGCCCAGATTCTACTAATAGCCTTCCTGTCCAGGAGAAACAATTCCACTTTGAAGCAATCTGGTTACCTGGAGCCAGATCAAGCACTGCCACAGAATCACAGAGTATCCTGAGCGAGAAGGGACACCAAGGATCACCAAGTCCAGCTCCTGGCTCTGCACAGGACACCCCAAGAATCCCAGGACTGACTCACAGCACCATCAGTGCTGCAGCGTGTCGGGGTGACAGACCCAGGGTGGGCTGGGCAAGGGGAGGGACCGCTCTGATGGCACAGACACCTGACTGGGGACACCAAGCAAAGATGGATTGGCACATCCCATCTTACGCGCAGGTGCTCCAGGAAGGTCCATGGCAGGTGCTGACCATAAGCCCATGTTTCCACAGCAGGATCAGGGCAGAGGCAGCCTTAGCAGAGCAGCTCCAGCAAGACCCTAAGGCTGTTCCCTACAAATCTCCTTAAGTGCAAAGAGAGCACAGGGCTAAGAACCTTCTCCCATCAGGCTCAAGATAAGCAGAAGGCAGAAAACTTAACCAGTCCCAGCAGATGGAAGCGAGCAGTGTGTGCCAGGAAAAACAAGGCACGTTTGCCCTATGCCCACCCTTGGCTGATGCGTGAGGAGTCGCCGCCTTGTGCTTTGATGGTACTGATTAACTCGAGCCCTGTTTGCCATTTCTAAGGTCACTTCTCAGCTGGCACCAGAATGGAGCACGTTGGCACTGGTAGAGCTGCACCCACCACATGAGCTGACAGGTGTGGCTCCCACCAGGAGCAGCAGCAGGTAGGACAGAGCAGGATGGATGGGGATGGCCTGCCTGCCTGTGCCCGCTGCAGC
>NW_008677597.1:0-1255 GCF_000695815.1 Acanthisitta chloris | reverse complement strand
CACTGCGCCCAGAGTGTGTATTCTGGCAGCTCAGCTGTGAATGCCATTGTTCTTGGGATCTGGCAGTCTGCTGGAGGATACCTGATAGGATTGTGCCAAGGAGATTGGGAAGGAGAGAAAACAAGAACAGATGATTCGTGCAAGCTCATCGTCTTGATGGCTTCTCTTGTTAGCTCCACCAGAAAAATGTCTTTCAACTCACTTCCCAATCTACTAGCATCCAGGTTAAAAGTCAGTGGCAGCAGTGGAGGAATTATCTTATATTTCTACCCCAAAAACTGTCTTGGGGACTGGGCCCAGTTCTGTATAGAGACTATGTATTTGCAAACAATATCTCTGAAGCCATGGTTGGGCTTGTCCTCCAAACCTCATGTTCTCTAACACTAAATGTTGGGGGATAAAAGTGGTGGAAAATATTTCTTCTTTGTTTTCTTATATAGGTACTGCCATGGCCAGTGCTGACTTTACTAAAGGGACACAAAACTCTTCTTCTCCAACAAGTGTGTCAGTCTACTACTGTAAGGACTGTGACAGAAGCACCTGTGGATCATTTGATGATAAACGCTATGCAAAAATCTGTGAAACAGAAAACGAGGCATTTTCAGATGGACTAATTGAGTTGGTGACCAGGGAAGAAAGCATCCTAATGTGCTTTCAGCAAGGAAATACTTTTCCTGAAGTATTTTATGGCATTTTCTGGGTGAAATCCAATGGACTTGGACAGTCGTGTGGCAAGGTGAATTCTGAAGGTATGCTCTGCTGGGAGCCTGGCTATCAGTGGATGGGAAACATATTTCTGGTTATGAAACTGAACTGTCATATAGCTGGGCAGACAGTGAGGTGAATGAGTTAACTAACTTGACAAAATTAAAGTTTTTCTGGGGAAAAAAGTCATTACGTAATTAGGAAAAATAAATTCAGTTCTTGGTGATCCTACGCTGCTTAAAACTACACTAGCAGAGATTCAGATAAATGCATGTTACCCTGATTTATAAAGATACTATTTTTTCTTTAGGGAACATCAATTCTAATGGTCAATTTCTGTGCCAGTTTGCAGTGTAAGAATCACAGCTGCTTCAGTCAGTAGACACTGAGAGCCGGGGCAGTTCCACCCAGCCACTCTGTGCTGCTCTGTAGGATTCAGTCAATACTCAGGAGGGGAACGGGTGGATGTGCTGAGTTTGGGGTATGTAGCTAGGAAGCAATTCTCAGGATTCTTTTAGAAGAAGAATAAGTTACATAATGGCACAGTGGG
>NW_008677596.1:2554-6384 GCF_000695815.1 Acanthisitta chloris | reverse complement strand
GCCCCCAAACTGGCAGGGTGGTCCCGGTGCCCAGCGGCCTGTGTGGAATTAAGCTATGTTTCAGCTGAAGCTAATCACCAGCCCCGGCTTTGCATATTCATGCGAGAAAATGTATTATTCATGAGGTGACAGCTAGTGACAGATGTGAAAATGTTCGCCGGGGTTGGGGGGGTGGTTTGCACCGGTGATATTTTAAATCTCTCTGTCTGCCGTTCCCGGCGGTGTCGGGACCCCGGGGCTGGGGACACGCTCCTTGGCACCGAGGGGACAGAGCCTCGAGGCTTTGGGGACATCACCGTGACCTGGCCCTGCCTGCAGAGAGGGAATCCCACCGGGAAATCCAGCCCAGGGTGCCCAGTGCCCACCGTCTCACTCTGCCACCCCCGTGCCACCCTCCTCGCCTCGCTGTCACCGTCGGGGACAGTGTGGGGATGAGCCCACAGCTCCTTCCGTGGGGATCCCAGCTGGATCCTGCCCCAGTGGGATGGGCTTGATGCTGCTCTCCCCCTTGGCACAGACACTGGTGGTGCTGAGCCTTCTCTGCCTGGGTCTGGGATCCATCCAGGGCTGCTCCTGGAGGCACCAAAAGCTCAGGATATGGCCATGCCAACCCACACGGGCACAGCTGGAGCTGGAGTGTGTGTTAGTGGATCAAGAGGAGGTGGGAGAGAGATAATTAACAGGGTGCCAGGGCTGTGTGGGCACTGCCTGGCTGTGGCCTTGGTGGCACCTGGTACAGCATGAGAGTCCCTGTGTGGAGATTTGTGGTGGCTCTGGCACTGGCAGGGCTGGAGGATGCTGTGCTGCTTGTCCTGACCTTGGGCTAAACTTTTTGCTGGCTCAGCTTACTGCCAGGCTCGGCAGAGGTGGCTCTGGGGGTGCAGTGAGGGGCTGAGGGCATGGAGTTTGTTGGGGACATGGAATAGAACCACAGTGCCAGGGGGAATATGTGCCCTGTATGCTTTGAAGGCAGAGCTGCCAGCTGGGTAGCCCCAAAGGAGCAGCAGAATGGGGATGAGTCCTGTCCCCAGTGTTGGGGGAGTCTGGGACTCTCCAGCTGTGGTTGGGGATGCCCAAGGAGGCAGTGGGTGATGCTGGCAGAGCTGTCCCTTCCCACTGTGGCACCTTCCCTGCTGCCAAAGCAAATCCTGCAGAAATGCTGATGCCAGGGAAGGCAACAGTGCAGGTGTGACCCTCAGCCCTGAGCCACCAGCAGCACCCACTCCCCTCGTGCCACCAGCTCTGGGTATCCCTGATGGGGTCAGGGACTCCCATCCCATCCCTCCAGCCCCTTCCCGGTGTGTGCCCAGCTCTGCTGCCTCCTGGATAGCAGCTGGAAATCCAAAGAGCAACAACTTTTGTGTTTAAGGTTTAAATAAACCCTGGGTGTTTGCTCTGAGAGGACCCAGCTCTGGGCAAACAGCTGAGAGCTCAGAGAAGGATTTCTATTCCTTATGTTAACGTGGTTCTGTGGAGTCTCTCCCTTCTCCATCCCACCATCCCCACCTAGTCCAGGGATGGGATCCCAGTTTGGGGCTAGTGACCCCCAGTTGTCACTGGGAATGGGAGATGCTCTGCTGAAGCTCCCCAGGACAGGCAGGAGGAGGATGGAGAAGGAGAAAATCTCTAGGATACTGTGGGGAGGTAGCAAGAAGTGAGACCTGATTGCTGTTATCCCACATGAGAAATTGCTTTGCTTGTCTTCCAATGAGGAAAAGTCACCTGGAAGCTGCAGGGGAGGATGTGGAAAATGGGTGAAAAAGAGCAAAAAGTCTTGGAAAAAGTGCAAAGCCCCTGAAAGGGTGATTTGACACCTTGGGATATGTGTGAGCACAGCTCAGGGCACTTTTCTCCCCTGGTGCTGAGTGTCCTGGGTGTCCCCAAACTGCACCCACCGGTCCCATCCTGCACCCGGTGGTGTCTGAGTGAAGGACACAGCGCTGATGGCTGGCGCTGGGCGCTCCCGCACATCCCAGTAAAACAAAATTAGCATTTCAATGGGGAGGAGCTGGAACCTCCCGAGCCAGACGAGCTAAGCAGTTTATTTTTTCCCCGCCGCGGGAAGACAGGAAAAGTTTGGTGCTGCTGAGCCCGTGATCCAGAGGGGATTTCTTGCCTGGAGCATCTCCGAGCGGGGATGAAGGAGCTGCTGTCGGGGCCGAGCAGCAGCCTCGGGGCTGCTCTGAGGTTGCTAAGCTCCCAGGAGATGTAGCCGGGCAAAGGCACAACCTGCTCCCTGCTCCTCACCCCGGGAATTTCGCTGCTTGGCCAGGGTCAGGCCACCTCCTCATCTTTTCCCAGCAGCTGCTTTGGGGGCTGAACGCCCCGTGGAGCTGCTGAGGGAGGGAAGGGGCTGCCAAGGCTTTCTTCTTTAGAAGGAAGAAGATAAAACCCAGTTTTGCATCCCCAAAAAGGTCCTTTGCCAGTGCAGGACACAGGGGGTCTCCTTTTTTCTCGTCATTTTGCTCTTTCTTTCTATTTCTGTCCCATAAAAGCACAGAAGGGACAGAATGAGAAATCAAGGGCTGGAAAATGGAGCATCAGGGATGGGGGAACCTGTGGGATGAATCAGAGCTTTGGTTCTGGGCAGCTGGGGGAGGGATGGGAGGCTCCTGGTGTCCCCTCAATGGACAAGTGCTCCCCAAATCCCTGTCTGGGACAGGTCAGGGGTTGATGTCAGAGCTAGGAGGACCAGCAAACCTCATAGTGGATCTGCTGGTGCATGTGAGACCCTGGGTTTGCTTCAAGATCATGAACATGTGGTGCCAAGCTCCAGCATTGCTGGAGCCCATTTGGGATTTGGAGTTTGGGGGTGTTGGTTGTGTCTCTGCTGCCTCTGCTTGGCTGTTTTGGTGCCTAAAAAGAGCCTGAGTGGGGCTGTGGTGTGTTGGGATCTGGGTGAGGCTTGTGGTGGGAGTCAGGTGGTGGTTGTGATGGGATTTGGGTAATGATGATGGGAATCAGGTGGTGGTTGTGGTGGGATCTGGGTGATGGTGGTGGGAGTTGGGTGGTGAGGATTGTGGTGGGTTCTGGGTGATGGTTGTGGTGGGATCTGGGTGATGGTTGTGGTTGTGGTGGGATCTGGGTAATGATGGTGGTGGGAATCAGGTGGTGGTTGTGGTTGTGGTGGGTTTGATTGTGGTGGGAATCAAGTGGTGGTTGTGGTGGGATCTGGGTGATGGTTGTGGTGGGATCTGGGTGATGGTTGTGGTTGTGGTGGGATCTGGGTAATGATGGTGGTGGGAATCAGGTGGTGGTTGTGGTTGTGGTGGGATCTGGGTAATGATTGTGGTTGTGGTGAGAGCCGTGTGATAGTTGTGGTGGGCACTGGGTGATGGTTGTGCCCATGCCAGGTGATGGCTGTGAGCACCAGGTGATGACTGTGCCCATGCCAGACAGATGATCTGTCCCACTTCCCTTTGCACCTGGAGCCCAAGTGATTTAGCAAATCCTCGTGGCCACTGCAGTGAGGCAGATGGACGTGGAGCTCTGTGCGTGGCAGGTCCTGCTTTGTGCTCCCTGTGCCTCTCCAGCTCTGCAGCCAGAGCCACCCACTGCATCCTAATGCTGGAGCAGAGCTGGGGCCTGATCCAGAGCCTCCAGCTCCACTGCTGGTGCCTGTGGGACCCCCAGGGACCCCCAGATTTACAGATGTGTGTCCCACCTCCAGCTGTGCCCGGGCTGTGGGTGGCATTGGTGGCAGGGACACCCCAGCTGGAGGTTTGGTGTGTTGTCCCCCACTTTGAGCCCACGCTGAGAGTGAAATCCAACTCTCTCTGGGCTAGTGGCATCCTGCTAAGTGGGGCTAATCCTGCTCCTCCCTCAGTTCC
>NW_008677596.1:1258-2481 GCF_000695815.1 Acanthisitta chloris | reverse complement strand
ACAAACCTCCCACCTCCTCCTGCTCTGGTTGCAGGTCAAGGATGGTCCATGTGATGGGGGATGCAGTTTGCTGGGTCCTGCTCGGGCTCTCCCTCCTCCCCATCGCTGTGCTGGGTAAGTGCTCAGGGCTGATTAGCTGGGGAGGGCAAACAGCAGGAACTAATGGACTATCAGCCAGAATAAATCCGTCAGGGTGAAAAATAACCTGGGGAGGGCTCAAGCCGTCCCTGCTGGGAGGATTAACAAGGGAGAAGCCCCCCAGGGGACCCCCCCCCCACGAGCTGGGATTCCCACAGGATTAAATCCTTAATCCCACTGGCGGCACCCTCAGCCCCTCCCTGCTGGGGAGCTGAGCCCCCCACGGGCCCATGACAGCCCATGTCCCCCCACATCCCCCTGGAGGGGACAAAATTTCACTCCGAGGCTCTGGGAGATTCCATCCCACAACACACTCCCAGCGAGCTGAGGGGTTGGGGTGGGTGAGGTGAGTGTGGGAAGTGCCAGGGGGGGATTAGTGGTGTTCCCAGTCCCCAGCTGGTCAGGCTCTGTGGGGAGCATCCCCTGACCCCTCCGTGGCAGGGGGAGCCAGGCCACAGGGGGTCTGAGACACGAGGGATTTGCGGTGGCGGAGCCTGGAGTCAGGCTGGGGCAGGATTAGTGCGGGAGGAGAAGGAGAAAGAGCAGGAGGAGGAGGAGGTCATGGTCCTGCCACGCTTTATCCCAGCATGGGGGTGGCTTTTCTGCTGGTGCCACAGCGGTTGGGTGGCCCTGAGTCAATCCTTTGAGGACAGGGATGGGGAGTGCTGATATCCCCACGGAGCAGTGCAGGACTCATAGGTGCAGAGCAGTGAGAAGAGCTTGGCAGCATCCTGGGGACCTCATGTGGGTTGGGGTTCAGCCCTAGAGGGGCAGATTTAACAAGCAAAGTCAATCTCCAGCCAGTAGACTGGTGGTTCCATATTATCATGCCCTTCCCTGGAGGGCTCAGGGCTGCCCAGTGCAGATCCCCCCACACCCTACAATCCCCCAGCTGTGATAAGAACCCTGCAGGAGCTCCCACCACACCAGAGGTAGCCGAGTTCCTCTCCCCACAGGCTCCCAGGACGATGGGAAGGTGATCCACATCAACAGGGTGCAGCACCAAGCCGTGCACGTGGGGCTGGGGGAGCGGGTGGCACTGCCCTGCATCTTCCTCCTCCATCCCTCGGTCTCGCTGGGGCCCA
>NW_008677596.1:0-1247 GCF_000695815.1 Acanthisitta chloris | reverse complement strand
GGAGCAAGGTGCGCTCGGCCACCGGCCAGAGGGAGGACATCCCCATCCTGGTGGCCAAGGACAACGTGGTGAAGGTGGTGAAAGCCTACGAGGGCAGAGTGTCCCTGCCCGGGTACCCCCGTGACCGCTACAATGCCACCCTGGAGCTGCGCGCCGCCCGCGCCAGCGACGCGGGGCTGTACCGCTGCGAGGTCGTGGCTGGCATCGACGATGAGCAGGACCTGCTGCCCCTGGAGGTGACAGGTGGGTCGTCTCCAACCTGCCTGGCACTGCTGGGAGGGCTGAGGGGCACGGAGGGTGCTGGGGTGGCGTGGGGGGGGTGTCTGTGCTGGTGGTGCAGGCTGAGTGTCCAAGATGAGGTGGGAGAGTTGGGCACCTCGTGTGAGCTGTGCACCCCGTGTACCCCATGCATCCCATGCCAACTGTGCACTCTGGGAGAGCTGTGCACCCTGTGGGAGCTGTGTACCCCATGCCAGCCATGCATCCCATGCCAACTGTGCACCCCATGCCAGCTGTGCACCCTGGGAGAGCTGTGCATCCCATGCATCCCATGTGAGCTGTGCATCTCATGTACCCCATGCATCCTGCACAAGAAATCATGCACCCCATGCTAACTGTGCATCCCATGCCAACTGTGCATCCTGGGAGAGCTGTGCACCCCATGTATCCCATGCACCCTGTGCCAGCTCTGCACCCTCTGCACCATCTGTGAGCTGTGTGAGCCCTGCACCCTGTGCCAGCTCTTTACCCTATGCCGGTTCTGTATCCTGGGCCAGGTCTGCACCCTATGCACCCTGTGTCAGCTCTGTACCCTGTGCTACAGGGTACAACCCCATGCACCTCATGCCAGTTCTGCACCCCGTGGCAGCTCTTTCCCCCATGCCAGCTCTGCACCCCATGCATCCCATGTATCCCATGCCAGCTCTGCATCCCATGCCAACTATTCACCCTGTGACATCTCTGCACTCCCTGTCTGCTCTATACCCCATGCCAGCTCTTCCCCCCTTGCCAGCTCTGCACCCCATGCCCCACATTCACCCCATGCCATCTCTGCACCCCATGCATCCCATGCCAGCTCTACATCCTATGCCACCTCTGCACCCCATGCCACCTCTGTACCCCATGCCAACTCTTCCCCCCATGCCAGATCTCCAACCCATGTGTCCCGTACCAGCACTGCATCCCATGCCAGCTCTTCCCCCCATGCCGGCTCTGCACCCCATTCATCCCATGCCAGCTCTGCATCC
>NW_008677595.1:0-629 GCF_000695815.1 Acanthisitta chloris | reverse complement strand
CAGGGGGACACAGAGGGTGTCCCTGGGGTCTGGGAGGGACACAGGGACCCAGAGCCTTGGGGATATGGGGCAAGGAGCCACCAGGGTTATGGGGTGGGGACTGCAGGGTGTCAGGACCACCAGGCTGGGCCCCAGGGCCACCAGGGTAATGGAGCAAGGGGACCAGGGCCATGAATTTAGGAGACAGGGTGCCAGGGCTGGCAGGACTGTGTGGGATGAGGATCCAGGGCCACCAGGATAAGGAGAAGGATTCCAGGGCCACCAAGATAAAGGGGAAGGATCCCAGGGCCACCAAGATATGGGATGAGGACCCAGGGCCACCAGGATAAGGGGAAGGATCCCAGGGCCACCAGGATAAGGGATGAAGTCTCAGGGCCACCAGGATAAAGGGGAAAGATTCCAGGGCCACCAGGGCTAAGGGGAAGGATCCCAGGGCCACTAGGATAAAGGGGAAGGATCCCAGGGCCACCAAGATATGGGATGAGGATCCAGGGCCACCAGGATAAGGAGAAGGATTCCAGGGCCACCAAGAAAAAGGGGAAGGATCCCAGGGCCACCAAGATATGGGATGAGGACCCAGGGCCACCAGGATAAGGGGAAGGATCCCAGGGACACCAGGATAAGGGGTG
>NW_008677594.1:651-1462 GCF_000695815.1 Acanthisitta chloris | reverse complement strand
CGTTTCCCCTCCCCTCTCATCCCTTCTCCTCCCTCTCCCCTCCCTCTCCCTCCCCTCCCGCGCGGAGGCCGCCGGGAGTTGTAGTCCGTGTCGCGCCGGGTGTACGGGCCAGGTGTGTCCGGACTAACGTCACAGATTTACAGAACCACAGAATTTTAGGGGTGGGAATGGAGCTTAGAGATCATCCAGCCCCAACCCCCTGCCCTGGGCAGGGACACCTCCCACCAGAGCGCTTGGTTGTAAACATTCGCTGGGTGGGGGCAGCCACAGCCTCCCTGGGCAACCTGGGACAGTGTCTCACCACCCTCACAGGGAAAATTTCTGTCTAAAATCTAATCTAAATTTCCTCTTCCAATGTCTCCCCATTCCTCCTTGTCCTGTACCTCCAGTCCCTAATCAGGAGTCCCTCTGCAGCTTCCCTGGATGCCCAGCAGTTCCGGGCAGGTTGCGTGTGCCTGGACTGCTTGTCCCAGTGTGCCGCGGGGCAGGGACAGGTGTGTCGGCACTACATCTCCCAGCGTGCCGCGGGGCAGGGACAGGTGTGTCCTGACTCCGTGTCCTGGTGTGCTGTGGGACAGGACAAGTGTGTTGGGACTACATCTCCCGTCGTGCCGCGGAGGCGACAGGTGTGCGCGGACTCCGTGTCCCGGTGCCGCGGGGCAGGGACAGGTGCGCGGACTTCATGTCCCACGGGCTCGGACAGGTGTGTCCAGACTCCATGTCCCGCTGTCCCACTGGTTCGGACAGGTGCTCCCGGACTCCCTGTCCCATGTCACGCTGTCCCGTACAGGTGTGTCCCGACTCCGTGTCC
>NW_008677594.1:0-548 GCF_000695815.1 Acanthisitta chloris | reverse complement strand
TCTGTACTCCGTGTCCTGCCGTTTCGTGCCGGTGCTCGCAGACTCCATGTCCCGCTGTCCTGTACAGGTGTGTCTGTACTCCGTGTCCCGCTGTCTGGTACAGGTGTGTCCGTACTCCCTGTCCCATGTCCCGCCGTCTCGTACAGGTGTGTCCGTACTCCGTGTCCCGCTATCCTGTACAGGTGTGTCGGACTCCCTGTCCCTCTGTCCCGTACAGGTGTGTCCGTACTCTATGTCCCATGTCCCGCCGTCTCGTACAGGTGTGTCCAGACTCCCTGTCCCATGTCGCGCTGTCCCGTACAGGTGTGTCCATCCATACACCCTGTCCCATGTCCCGCTGCCCCGTACAGGTGTGTCTGTACACCCTGTCCCATGTCCCGCTGTCTCGTACAGGTGTGTCCAGACTCCGTGTCCCATGTCCCGCTGTCCTGTACAGGTGTGTCCGTACTCTGTGTCCCATGTCCCGCTGTCCTGTACAGGTGTGTCCGCACTCCATGTCCCGTTATCCCGTACAGGTGTGTCGTACTCCCTGTCCCGCTGTCCCGTAC
>NW_008677593.1:0-18198 GCF_000695815.1 Acanthisitta chloris | reverse complement strand
GGGCAGGGAGAGCGGCCGGGCAGGGGATGGAAGGAGGCTGTGGGCGACACGGGACATATGGGGACACGATCGCGGAGGCATGGGCCGTTCTTTCCTCCCTACTGCAGCTGCTTCCTCAGCACAGACCACAGTGCACAAGTACCTGTGACCTGCCGACACCCTAGCTTGCAGCTGGACTCATAAGGTCCAGGCTGGAAGGGGCTCACCCACGTGCCCATGCCGCAGGGGACTGGGGCATCACCAGCCTGTGCCACGGGACAAACCAAGACTGGTGACTGTCCAGGAGTCTCCACCAGCGACTGGCTCCCCAGCTCCACTCAGACAGCTTTTCCCTGCTCCAGACAGGCCAGGTCTCAGCAGTGCCTGTGCATCTGTTGGAGCCACTCGGCCTCCAGGCCAAGAACTACTGCTGAGCCTTCTTTGATTTCTTAGTGGAGAAACTGCCATTGACTTTGGGCCATTGCTAAGGTCACCTATAAAGGCCATGGCTCAGTCTGCTCCATCAGGGAAAATGCCCTTCCATTGGTGACAACTAATTCAAATAAAGAATAGGGACCACTAGACAAATTTCACAGCAAGGGTACCCTTTAAGGTTTGTGTGTCCCTTTCCAAATACCACATAGGCTGAGCTGGATTTCTAAACACTGTTAGTGATCTAAAGGTACTCTAAAGAAACCAAATCCCTTTGACCCTGAACAGCACATCATAAATTTACCAAGCTATAGTATATGCAGTTTATTTCCTCCTATATCTATCTTGAGAAGGTCACAGGAAGGCAGGAAAAAGTGTTCAGAAGAGGGGAATGAGGATGATAAAGGTCCAGACGAGTTCAGTGCAATCATGAGTGGTTTGTGGAGGGTGTTTTTGTTCAGCTCTGTGGAGATGATTTTGCTCACTGTGTCTTCTAGTATAAATGAGGCATGAAATGAGGCTAACAGAAGCCAAGATCAAACCAAAGATGGTTTCATGTGAGGGGCTGTGGGTCTGGGAAACTTCTTGCCATAGAATGCTGTGGATGCTCAACATTTATATTAGCCCAAGAGATGCCTGCACTAGTTCACATAAGAGACATCATAGAACTATAGAATCACAGAATGATTTGGGCTGGGAGGGACATTAAAGATCATCCTGTTCCAACACCTGTGCCCTGGGCAAGGACACCTTCCACTAGCCCAGGCTGCTCCAAGCCCCATCCAACCTGGCCTGGGACACTTTCAGGGATGAGGCAGCTACAGCTGCGCTGGGCACCCTGTGCCTAACCACCCTCACAAATCCTTTGAGGGTTCCTGAATAGAGGAAACCACCTCCAGTTCATGTCAGTCACAAAGAATTGGGTCTGGAGGTGTACTTAGGCAAAGTTCTGTGAATGCTTCTCCTGTTCTTCCACACCTTCCTGTCCATCCATTCATGACCACTGTTGGAGCCTGGGCTAGAGGGAGTCTTGAGCTGACTTCCAGTGAGAAAGAAGGTCCTTATGATCTTGTGCCTCATGATCTAGTTTTAACAGTGACACTGCAGGCTTGACAGCTATCATGTTTCTATTTCTCTGGCCGGCTTTAATGACACTTCCTGTAGAGCGCAAGATCTCTCAGTAAGAAATTTGGAAAGGAAGACAAGAGACTGGCATGGCTAAGTCAGGACCTGCTGGTCAAACTGAAAAGCAAGAAGGAAGTGCACAGGCAGTGGAAGCAGGGACAGGTATCCCAGGAAGAGCATAGGGACCTTGTCTGGTTGTGTAGGGATGGGGAGAGGAAGGCCAAGACACAACTGGAGCTGATCTTGGCAAGACATGCAAGGAATGTTAAGAAGGGTTTCTACAGGTGTGTTAGCCAGAAAAAGAAGTTCAAAGACAGTGCACCCCCACAATGAACATGACCAGCAAACAGGTAACATGGGACGAGGAGAAGGCTGACATATTCAGCCTGTTGCAGAGGACATCAGATAGGGCAAGAAGGCTCCACAGAGGGATCTGGACAGGCTGGATCGATGGGCTGAGGCCATTGTATGAGGTTCAACAAGGCCAAGTGCTGGCCCTGCACTTGGAACACAACAACCCCCTGCAGTGCTTCAGCCAGGGGACAGAGTGACTGGAAAGCTGGAAAAGGCCATGGGGGTGCTGGTGACAGTGTCTGGCCGTGAGCCCAGGTGCGCCCAGGTGGGCAAGAAGGCCAATGGCACCTGGCTTGTGTCAGCAATAGTGTGGCCACAGGCCCAGGGTAGGAATTCTTCCCCTCTGCTCCGCTCTGGAGAGACCCCACCTGGAGCACTGCACCCAGCTCTGGAGTCCTCAGTATAGGAAAGGCACAGATGTCGGAGTGAGTCCAGAGAAGGGCCATAAAAATGATCAGCAATTTGGAGCACCTCTCCTGTGAGGACACACTGAGAGAGTTGGGGTTGTTTGGCCTGGAGGGCTCAGGGGAGGCCTTAGAGACCCTTCCAGTACTTCACAGGGGCTTATAAGGAAGACAGGGACAGAATTTTTAGCAGAGCATGTAGTGGTAGGACAAGGGGTGAAGATTTTAAACTAAAGGACAGTAGATTTGGACTTGGAACAAGGAAGAAATGTTTATGGTGAGGGTGGTAAACACTCAAGGCCAGGTTGGACAGGGCTCTGAGACACCTGATCTAGTTGAAGATGTCCCTGCTCACTGCAGGGACCATCCTTTAAAAGACCCTTCCAACCCAACCCATGCTGTGATTCTATTATTCAGAAATTACATTAACCTCTAAGAAAGGCAATGAGGATCTCAGAGAACCATCAGTTTGTCGAGGCCATCTCCTTACCTGGAAAACTCATGGACCACATTGTCTCAGAATCCATCTCCGAACATATAGAGAACAAGGAGGCAATAAGGAACAGTCAGCACAGATTTAGCAAGCACAAATCATGCCTTGGCAGCCCAATTAACTTCACTGACAAAATAACCGGCTATATGGATGAAGGGAAAGCAGGAGATGCAAAGAGCCTTGACAGCCTTGACAACAGCTCCGCAGAATTTTAATTTATAGCCTGAGGATGTGTGGGCTGAGCAAATGGAGCATTGGGTGGGCTTAAAACTGGCTGCACCTTTGGGCTGTAAGGGTAGCGATCAGTGACTCAATACAGGGCTGGTTCCTGGCAGCCAATAAAATACACCAAGCACTGTTCAGCATCTTCCCCGATGCTCTGTGATGGCATGGAGTGCAAGTCTGAAGATGACCCTAGGAGGGGTCACTGATATGTGGCTCTTTACTCCAGAGAGATGTCTAGAAACTCACAGAATTGGATTAGCAGAAACCTCATTAAGTTCAATAATGAGCAGTACAAAGTTTTGCACCTGAGGCAGAATAATCCCCAAATCGGTACAGGTTGGAACCTACCTGGCTGAATGGCAGTCGTGCTGAAAGGAGCATGAAGGCAGGGGTAGGCATGGAATGAGGGGTCAATAGGATGCTTTCATTGCAAACCAGCAAACAGCTTCCTGCACTGCATCAGGAGAATGGTCAGCAGCAGGTCAAGGGAGACAGTCACTCGCCTTGGCCTGGGAGGTGATCCCGCCACACCTGGAGTCCTCTGTACATTTCTGTCTCCCCCTGTTCATGAGGGATATAGAAAAGCTGTAGGAGATAGGTTGGGGCCTGGCACATACGATGGGTCTATAATGAGACAGAAGACACTGAGCTCTCAGGCTGGGGATAAGTAGGTGATGAGGCTGTCCAGCAGCATCCTGCTGCTATCTGCAGGACAGGTAACAGAAATGATGGAACCAAGTGCAAACAATAGAACAGTGGTCACAGTTACATCTTGAGATACTTGGAATGAACATCAGGGAGAGGTTTTTCACCAGGACAGTAGTGTAGAACTGAGAAAAACTACTCACAGAGGCCTGAATCTCATCTCCTTGCAAGTTTCCAAGGCTGATCTGACCTAGTACTGCTGACTGTTTTCAAATGAGAGGTTGGTCTATGCAGCTCTGGACACCCCTGTTAACCACAAGGGACTGTCTGGTATAAGTCTATGAATTTCATTCCATTTCTGTCGTGCTACTCCTTAATAACAGCTTTTTGTTTTTAGGATGTTCTGGTCACGCTCTGTACTTTTTTCCTGAGACCTTTACTAAAAAAAATATTAAACAGATGAGCTCCAAAGCTGTCCTTGAACACACTGTGCATTTCCTCAAGCATAAAACTCCTGATTTACACTTTTGGGTTGTTTTGGTTTTTTGCCAGTCCTTCAACAACTCACAGTTTTCATATTACTTTCTGTCTTGTCCAGTTGAATAAATAAGTTGTCATGTGTTACTGCAGCACTGCAGCTCAGATACTCTGACCAGCCCTTTTCCTGGCCCCCAAAAATCACTTATGAAGGTGTCTAATGTGCCAGTCTGGCATGATTTGGCAAACTTGCTGCATTGGATGACATCATTGCCATGTTTTAAAGTTACCATTTCCCTTTAAAATCTGCTTTGAATCCTTTACACTACTGCAAGCAAACTACATTTTCCTGGGTCACTCCCTTTAGTCCTTTCTTTGGTACCAGGGAGTTTGTTATTCCTCAGCCCCACGGCATTACTCCAAGTCATCCAACAACCCTCCTCTCAAACTTGCTATTTGTTCACAAGTGCTCCCTCTACTCAGAGGTGGAAATTAGTGGATTCTTTTTGGTCTCCTAGTAAATTTTGATTTGCTAGGTATTCTGGAAGCCCCTTGGCAAGACAGGAGATAACAGATTGGTATCACATGCTTGGACACTCAGAGAGGCTTTGCACAGTCCTGAAGTGCATCTTAGGAGCTGTATGTGGACTGGTAGAAGGATGTAAGTTGAGCTCTGCCTTGTGAGAGCAACTAAGACACAGAAACAAGAACATAAATATGCTATTCACCTACTTGGGGCAGAAGGTTACTGGTAGTAGTAATTAATCAGTGCTTTGGTGAAGTTCCAAAATTGAAATAACAAAGGAGGTTGTGAAATATGGCAAGCTGGAACCCGTGGTGACCCAAGCCCAGCTGAGATGAGCACAGAAAACACACTCTGCATACTCCAAGAGCTGCACGCGAACACAGTGGGATGCCGTGATACCCCCTCGTGGGGGGCTGTTCTGCTACCACACTGACCATTCTGCCACCCCAGAGCCAGGCACATCCCCACCCAGAATAGGCTTTGCATGTTCCCACCCTCATCCCTAGCAGGTGGGAAGCGGTTGGGCAGTTTGGCACCTTCCTGCTAGATGGCAACTTGCTGAGGCAGACAGGAGCCACCTGACCGGCAGCCTAGCAGGACCGAGCTTGCTGCTCGTGCAGGCTGGAGCCTGGCTCCAAAGTCCCAAACAGGAAATCCTTCTAGGGTGTGCTTAGGCTCTGATTCCCGGACATTCACAGCAAGCAAAGGCTTCCTGCATGCAGAATGTAGCTTAAAAATAAAAGAAGGCACCTGCTAGGAACATGTATGGCCAGGGCTGGGGGGAAAGTGAGAGGACAGCTCTGCCTAAGACAGGAGAAAGTTTTCTTCATGTGAGATCCCAAGTTTGCCATTTGGAATACCCTTGAAATCCATGTAAGAGAATGCATGAAATCCGTGAACAGAGAAAGAGCTGTGAGATCACTTCACCTCCAGACGGAGCTGGTACCTCAGCTGTGCAGCTCTGTGCTCACAGCCTGGGCAAGAGGAAATGCTGCTGTTGGACCTAACCTGACTAGGGAGCTTTACACCTCAGCGTGGAAGAGTTCTTTCGCATTCCCTGCTTGTCTGGATGGACACATGGCTCCTGTCACACAACGTTCTTGCAAGAGGCATATTTCAGTGCCATAGGGGCTGTTCCTGAGCAGCCTGGAGCCCTGAGTGTAAGGGCCTCTCCCTGAGCTGTGTGTGATGAATGGGTTTAGGGCAGAGCAGGTAGAGTTCAATTTGTCAATGAGAAGTCTACCATCTTGGGAATCTGGTGAAGCCCTGGCAGTGTTGGAAGCAGCTGGATTAAGCAATGTTCTTAACATCACACCTAGGCTACATCATGGATGAACCCAGCCATGGCCTCCCCTTGCTTCCCTTTTTTCTCACGGTAGCAATCTATTTTCCAGGGCTTTACCTGGAAGTCCTGAATGCCCTGGACACTTGGTTGCCAACCTTGCCTCCTTTCATAGAGAAATTCTCCAGCACAGCAAAACCTGTGAAACAGTTTGGCTTAAAATGTTGCTCCTTGCTGCCTTGTTGTCCTGAGCTTACACCATACCTTGCACTGTTCTGGATGGGAGTCTCACTGTTCATTGTTTCACCTCTTCCAGCCCTGAACTTGGGCTTAATTTTGGAGTTCCTTGCATTTCCAGCTAGCAGCTGCCTTGAAATTCAGCATGAGACATTTCCAACAGCTTGTTTGGCATTATTTTAAGTTATAGCAGCATCTAAATGTTGAGACTTCAAGTGCAACAATCACACAATCATACCCAGGAGACAAAATGGTTAAAAGTGAAGACAAGTTGGTAGATACAGCAAAGAGCATGGAAGGATAAGGCTACAAGTGAGACAGCAGCTGTATTCTCTGCAGGTATTTCCTAAACAGCATAGCACAGGCAGGTTTTAAACAGTAGAAGAAAGGTCTACGGCTGACAGATGCTTCATTCCCACAGCTTGACGAGGGCTCAGTTGGACCCAGAAGCACCAGCCATGCTCAGCAGATGTGCACCTAAC
Source organism: Acanthisitta chloris (assembly GCF_000695815.1). Taxonomy (NCBI): domain Eukaryota; kingdom Metazoa; phylum Chordata; class Aves; order Passeriformes; family Acanthisittidae; genus Acanthisitta; species Acanthisitta chloris. Next base: position 11,537 of record NW_008677593.1, on the reverse strand, counting down.
TAGTTCTTAGAGTCCACCCATAATGAAGACTTCATAAACCTGCCAGTCAGTCTATTCAGTGCTAAATTTTCTTTGCCATTATTTAAACATGTTATTTCTTGCACTACCTGTCACGAATGCTGGAAATAGATTGCTCTCTTTGCAACTGTCCTTTCCAAACCAAGGTGGCTATCATATCTTCCCACTCTTTGGGCTAAGCTGCCCAGAGCATTTAATCTTTCCATGATGTATTTTCTCAAACTCTGATCATCCCTTCTGGAGTCTCTTGGATTTGTCTGTGTTCTCTGAGGTGCACTGACTAGAACTGGATGCAGTCTGTAGCTGTGGGCCTGATTACAGCAATGCAGAGCCAGAAACATTACTCCATGCATCCTGCAAGTCATGTTCCTGTTTATACCATCTCATATGATGCTATTGTGTTTCTGCAACATGTCCTCAGCTGATCCATCTTTAACCTACAGGTCTCTGAAAACTAAACTGTACAGACTGTTGTTTCTCAGTCTCTATCTGTACAGCTTATTATTCCTTCCAAGCAGATTATCTCCTACCAAGGATGAATAATAATGATTTTTAAATCTCTATCAATGTTATTTAGTGTGTTGACAAACAATCTTCAAGTAAGTATGGGCTGACTAAACAGAAGGACACAGAACAACAGGGAAATTATGTTACTGCAGATTTAGTGATGTAAACTCAGTATTCAATATTTATACAGACTGTAGGAAGCTTAAAGCAGTCGGAGTCGTAAGAGTGAGTCAGGATCCTTAGAACAAGGGTCCACATAGAGGCTTTCAGAAAGATTGAAAAAACTAATGATTTCTAAGGATCTGTAAGAAAGAAAAAGTATAATTGTGTATAATGTTTCAATCTAGCAAATGAAGGCAGAACAGGAGTAATGGGGCAATATTTATACAGACTGTAGGAAGCTTAAAGCAGTCGGAGTCGTAAGAGTGAGTCAGGATCCTTAGAACAAGGGTCCACATAGAGGCTTTCAGAAAGATTGAAAAAACTAATGATTTCTAAGGATCTGTAAGAAAGAAAAAGTATAATTGTGTATAATGTTTCAATCTAGCAAATGAAGGCAGAACAGGAGTAATGGGGTGCAAGTTACACAGATTTTGAAAGAGCAACAGTTCAGTGGAAGGAGGAATTAATCACTAGAATAGTTATGGGAAAGGCAAAGCAGAATTCTAGCAGTCAAGGCTGTCCATCTCGTCTGGACTGTGCTTTTGCCCAGAAAAGTTGGACCAGATGATCCCTGAAGTATTTTCCGACCTGGTATTCTCTAGTTCTGAGAGTCTGTCCTCGAGCTGCTGTGAACTCTGTGATTCCCAGAGGACATGGACAGTGTCACCCAGCCCTGGTGCCTGAGCCTACGTGCTGCCTGCCCCGAAACCCTTCCCAGAGACGGCTGAGCTGTGCCAAACCAAGGGATGATTGTTGTTGTGAGAAAAGGGAAGGAGAGAATGTAGAGAAGGAAACCATCTAATTCATTTTCATCTGAGAGCCAAGACACAACTGAAATCAACATTTCCAGAGGGGGAGTCGACTGGACCCCTGTGCTACTGACTGCCCTGCTTCCTGTCCTGGCTTCTTCCATCCTCCTCCTCTGGAACCTCTTCGTCTGCATTTTGCAGGGGGTGACCTCACTTGGCAGCAGCACACGCTGACTGCAGCTCACCGCTGTCACCGATGCCTTAGAAAGCTGCTCGCTAAGGCCTGTACTTCCCCTCTGGTAGCAAACAAGTCTCCTTCTGTTCCCCTGGAAATCAGCTGGGAGGAAGCGAGATGGGGGGTGTTTTCCGAGCACCGCAGATCGTGATTGCAGACACAGCCTGGGAGCCGCAGGCTGGGGTGGCACGGGGGCTGCAGGGGAGTCCAGGTCAGCGGTGTGAGGTGACACGAGCCTGCAGGCAGCAGTGGGCTCAAACAGCTACCAGCCGGATGGCAGAGGGGCTGCTGGTTTGGGTAAGGGGAGAACACAACTCGAGGAAGATCCCTTCCCAAAGAAAATGGCTCTTGCTTAGGAGGAGTTGTCTATATATAGCAAGGTTATTATTTCCGAATGGAAAATGTTTGTTCAGGAAGGAAAGGCTCTGAGATCAGCAGAGCTGAGTCTCACCCACACGCTGCCGACACCACTGGACTTTCCTGCCCAGCAGCAGGACTCGGGAGGAGCCTGCAGGGCCAAGGGACTGTCCCGGAATCACCCGTCTGCACCCAGTTCTCCACGCTGGAACTCGAGTTCCAGCTCCGGTCTGTCACAGGCACAGGCTCTGAAGTAAGAGCTAATGATTCCTCTAGGAAAAAACAAAATACAGATGGTCTCCTTTTGCCTCTGTCAAATGATGTTTATCATCCACAGCCAATGTGCACTGGGATGCGATGACACCCCACAAACACCCTGGGCTGCAGCAAATAGGAGCAGGGCTACGCTGACAGGTCTGTGCTGAACACTGTGTGCATATATAGAGTCTGAACTTCACAGGCCATACCTGCCACAAAGAGGCTCGGGGAGCCGTGGTTCCAGACTGGAGAGGATCACACGCACAGGGACTGCCAGCCCAAAGGGAGGCAAGGCGAACTGGGATGGTGCAGCTCCATCTCGTGGGAGTTTATGTCTGACACTATCCTAACCTCATGAGTGTTAGTTATCCGTGGTGTAGCATTCCTAGGAGTCCCAGACACTGTCCAGGGTATGTGCTGCACTTGTAAATTAAAAATAAGCTGTTACCTTGAAGTTTAAGCTGCCATGATGCACATGATTGCATGGAGATGTGACCATTAGGTAACATCACAGGATCTAATCCAACCCAAAACATCCCACTGGTTAAAAGTGCATATATGAGCCTACCACATTTCGAAGTTACTCATATCTCCAGGTTAAATCCCAGCCTCGTTGCTCTTCCAACAGCAGGATCAGGCTACAAACCAATACTTGGCCCCTTAAGGGCCATAACTGATGCAGCAGAAGAAAGTTTGGTTTATGAGTGAGTTAATGATTCTTAGGTATCTAGAAATGACTCAGACCACTGCAAGGCACAGTGAGATGACAGAAGGGTAACCCAGGAGAAATATAGAGGTGTTATCCAGGCAAGCAGATATGGTGTAGGAAAACCAAGGCCCATCTGGAGTCAAATCTGGCAAGAGATGTGGAGTGCAACAAGAGAGGTTTCTGCAGGTATGTCAGCAGCAATGGGAAAACTAAGGAAAACATGGGTCCACCCTGGTGACAAAGGACATGGAAGAGCAGCCTTCAGGAATCCAAGGCCCCTGAGACCAAAGGGAGGCTTGAGAGCAAGGAAGATTTACCCTCAGTGGAGGAGGGGAAGGCTAGGAACCACTTTTATCAGACTAGGCCGACACAAATCCCTGGGAGCTGAAAGAAGTCCCCATGAGTGGTGAGGGAGTTGGCCAACATCACTGTGGGGCCACTCATGATGGTCTTTGACAGGGCACAGTGGGGGTGGTGGCAGGTACTCCAGGACTAGAAGAAAGCAAATGTCACTCCTACCTCCAAGAAAGGCAAAAATGAAGATCCAGGGAACTACAGGTCAGTCAGCCTCACCTCAGTCCCAGGGAAGGTGCTGGACCAAGCCTTCCTGAAAAGCTTTTCCAAACATAAGAAGGCACAAAGGTGATCAGGAGTAGTCAAGGCTTTATGAAGAGAAAATCATGCGTAAGTAACCCGACAGCCTCCTGTCATGAGAGGACTTGGTGTAGGAGGGGAGAGCAGCAGATGTTGGTGGCTCAGCTTTAGTAAGGCTCTAGTGGTCCTTGCTTTGAGCAGGGCAGGTGGACTAGATCTCCAGGTGTCCCTTCCAACTGCAATTATTCCATGATTCCATCCCTTCTATGAACACCACACACAGTCTGGTTCGGAGGTAACAAACCCAGTGTATGAAACAAATCCCAGTGAAACCAGGGACTATTAAACCTTCTTCATTTTTCAGCATTACTTACATCACTTCTCTAGTTCTTGTTTTTACTTCACTTCTTCGTTTATTACAGAGAATAATTACACAGACACAACCGCCCTTTTTCCACCATTCCTGAAGGTATCTCACCTCACTGACACTATCAAACTGAAACACAGGATTCTGTCTCAACCAAAAAGCATTCTCTCGTGAGGGGGTCAAACACTGGATCAGGTTGCTTAGGATGTTGTGTAGTCTCCTGTCTTGGAGATATTCAGACCAAAACCGGAGACAGTCCTGAGCAACCTGCTGTAGGTTGACACTGCCTTGATCAGAGGGACGTGCCTAGATGTTTTTCCAGCTTCAGCCATTTTTGGATTCTGTGATTTCTCTCTGTCTTTCCACCAGCACAAAAGAATCTGTCATTGTCATCCGACACAGAGGGGACAGTTGTCCACTACACAGACATCAGGGATGATAACCACAGAGTCACACAACCCCAGAGTGTTTTGGTTTGGAAAGGACCTTAAAGCCCATCTTATTCCACCCCCTGACATGGGCAGGGACAAGGTTGCTCCAGGCTCTGTCCAAAACAGCCTCAAACACTTCCAGTAACCAGACAGGTTAAACACTTCTCACATCACCTTTATGAACACCTGCATGGGATGTTTTTGACTCCTTCCATTTAAACTGCATTTACCTTTGGTAACTGCAGAGGTTAATCCCACAGCAAGTGCATGGAGCCACTGATGTTAAATCCAATGCATTAGTTTCCCTTCCACATGCTTTTTGCTTTTCACAAGCCCTTAGTGCAACTTTAAATTTCACGTTTCAAAGTTTATGACTCTCCTCTCCTCCGTGATGGGAAGGATCCTATCTATGACTGAGGATGGAAGTCTTTGGCAGCCACCAATCTGACAGTGGGTGTCAGTGGCTCACAAAGCAGACAAGGTACAATTCCCAGTTTACAGCATTTATACTTGCCTTCCTTACCAAATCTAAACACCCTCCAGAAGCTCATCAGGCAATACTATAAAACCTTTCTGACAGGCTCTACTGACAATATGCATGAGTTGAGGGATACAACAAGAAATGTGTAAAAAGTGGGGCATGTCTATAAATCACATCCATGTAATTCCATGTACCCTCAAATAAGTAAATTTTCTTCCAAACATCAAATCCTCCTCATGTGGAATTTCTAAAGAGCCAGGTCAGAGGGGATTGGGCCCTGACAACTGACCAAACAAACCCGATGGACTTTATGAACTGATGGCCCAGTGCAAAGCAGGGGAGATGGATAGTCTGGCCGCGTTGCATTTCACCCTGCTGCTCCTGCATGAAGAGCTTTCTCAGAAACCACAGCCAAGCTGTTTCCTCCACAGCTACCTCCTCCTCTCACATCAGACCCACTGAAATGCTCCCACAGCACTTACCACAGCTCCTTGACAGCAATGTGCCCACGCTGGGTGGGTCCCACATGCTGGCCAAGGTGTCACTTGGTGTTCCCTCTGCAGTGACAACACTCAGTGCAGTGCTGGAGTCCTTCACCACTCTGAATCCCATTCCGTGTTCTAACAGCCTGAAACGTCAAACAGTTTCTTTTTTGTGTTGCTGTTGTCGTGGTTGAACTGAGGCCCAACATTGTGCTGTCCCTGGCTAAGGCACCAGACTTCCCTGTATGGATAACTGCTTGGAAAAGGTAATAGAGAAACCTGGAATCCACAGAAATGGAGCAGAGGCTCATCTCTGCAGCCAAGAGTGGTGTTGACAGCACAGATGCAAGTAGCAGCAGGGTATGGAAGTGCTCATTTCTCTGATGCAAACAATTAGAATTTAATCTTAGGTTCTTACATTGCCTCTGCATTGCATAATGGACAGAATGGGCATACAGAACTGCAGCCACTGATCATGGAGCAATCTTTAACCAATTTATAACATTAGAGGTGAAATATTTGGTAAGTATCTGATGCAGTACCTATAGTTAGGAGAGTACTTGACCAATTCCAGGTCTGTTACCTTAATTGTATCAGAGTGCAAAACTGCCCTGGATGGAATCTTCTAAACCAGACCAGTTCAACTCAAAAGCAGGATACAAGGGTTAACAGCCCAAGACACTGACAGTACGAACAACTTAACTAATGATGTTGTAGATTTCTGGTCACTGGTCACTCCTGAATCACAGAGTGATGCCAGACACAGGGATAACCTGGGAGGGGAGTGGCTGGAGAGCAGCCCTGCAGAAAGAGACCTGAGGGTGCTGGTCTGCAGCAGCTCCATAGGAGCCATCAGTGTGCCCTGGCAGCCAAGAGCACAAACCCCATCCAGGGGGACATCTAATGCAGCACGAGCAGCCAGTGCAGAGGGTGATCATCCTGCTGCACACAGCGCTGTGCAGCCTCACCCTGAGCACCATGCATAGGACTCTGCAAAGAGCTGGACACACAACTGCTCTGCAGAGGAGAAGGTGTAAGGCAGCAGGGAAGGGGAAAGGCAGCAGCGGAAAAGCAGCAGTGCTGCATTCCTCTGATGCCTGACCCAATTCAAGCAACATGATCCATCAGGAGTTTGGACCTTGAGATATGTCAGATAAAGGCATTGAAGTCTCTGAAGGACTCAGGACACAGCCAGGGAGACCATGAGGATGCCAGGAACAGATGCAGTTTTTACTGAGGGTGTTGCAGAAACAGCAGGAGGAAGCAAGTTGATGTTAAAACCACCAACATTACCTGCTGAGTAAGCAGAAAAGGTGGAAGGAAATATTAATCAAACTAAGGGGATGGAAGGAAACAGCAGCTCCTGGATGCAGGGTTTAAATTTATACTCACCATGGGAAAATAAAAACAAGGCAGAGAAAGGATCTAGCAAAGGCAATGGGAACCACTAACAGATAACTCTCAAGATGGAGAAACAGCATCAGCAAGACAGGAGGAATTAATAAGTAAGAATAGCACATGAACCTTCCCTCAAAGCATTTGACCAATGCTGAGGAGACAACAGTCACGGCAGGACCTCAAAGTGCAGGACTGCACCAGGCTACCCCAGAGAAAAGAGCATGATTGCAAGGGAAGACACAAAAACAAAGACAAGAACATCTCCCACATGTTTTCAGCATTCCCTGAACTCTGAACAGCATATCCCAAGCTCCACATCAGTCCTTAGGACAGGTTAGAGGGACAAGCCCAGAGTGCCACTGCACATAGCACTGTGTCACCACCAGCAGAATCAAGAGAGGGTACAAAGGCGAGGAAAGCGTCATGCTTGCCTTCCATTTCTGACTGTTTTTTCCCTTCCATTTCTTTACTCTGTTGCTTCACGTCCCCTCCTCCTGAGAGGAGCTAAGAATTGGTCTCATCCTCCAACAGGGACCCTTTCCCATAGGATAAGAACATGCTCCATTCCCACAGCACTTCTCACTGTGACAAACAGCACCAGGACTGCACTGTTCACCAGCCCCTGCCCAGCAGCCTCTCTGCTCTGCACTGGGGGCAGATAATTAAAACCTCCCTTGGTGCTGCTTTCTCCACTCAGAATAGAAAGTGCCTCCCTCTCCATTATGAAACTCATTCCCAGCCCAGAACAAAGACTGGGAGCTTCTGGCAAGCACAGATCTCACCACAAGAAAGCAAGGGCTAGCAGGATTTATATTGTCTCCTCCCTTGCCATCTATGTGTGAGGCCCCAGTGTGATGACATCGTGGCTCAGATGCTACAAGGCCAAAGTCATGGACCAGAGACTCCCTGGAAACCAGCTAGATGTCTATGTCAGGTTAGGAGCTCCTGGAAGCAGAGATAATAGAAGCTGAGAGAACGGGAAGTTGCAGAACTGGGAGTCAGGACACTGAGGAGAGACTTTCCCTTTGCTAGTCCTGTTCATGTGAGCCTCATGGGAAGAAACCAGTGAATGGGATTCTGGTTTTAACATCATGTGGACAGGGAATTATAACCTGGGGAAAGCAGCACTGTGTCTGCTGGCAAACATGCAATACAATACTGGTGATCCTTGAAACATCAGGAAATTGATAAGAAATAATGTCATCTGCCAGAGGAACAGAGGCATCATGTATCTGGGACTCTGACAGAACTTACAGTGTAAATAAAAACTGTACTTCATTTTCTGAGGGCTGTAGATCCATACTGGACAATTTTACAACCATTTTACAACGAAAGAGACTCTGTGACCTCAGTGCCTGAATACAGCTCAAATCAGAGCTCCTTTTGACTCACCACCAGGATGGGTTTGAAATGCTGCTCCCAGAACACTGACATTGTGCCACACTAGTGGAATATACAAAAGCAGTGCCAATCCTTCTTGCAGTTGGACTAGATGATTGTTGGTATCTTTCAACTGAATATTCTATTCTCCTTTTTATATAACCTTTTATAGACCTTTGGGTCTAGCTGTTTCTTCAAACTGAGAACTCCTACTCTGTACTCACCTAATGCAATCAATAATTCCTTTAACTCCTGCACCAATCCGTAGCCGCAAGCTGCACTGTGGGACTCACCCAGGAGCAGCCCTGCTGCTGAGAATCAGCCATTGGAAAACCAGCAACAGAGTTTAAGTCAAAAGCTGACGAATTACTGCTCAGTGTTTAATTAGATCTTCATGTACTATTGACAAATACCCCACAGACATCCCTTATCTATCTCTGATGTGGCAAACCCCCCTTTTTTTTCCTTCATGCTTTTCCTCTCGGAGGCATGAAATTTGGTCTTGGGAATTGAAACAGAGTCGAGAAGGAAACCACGTAAGAGGCAGATTTTTCAAGGCTTTCAAGCCACCAAGGAAACTGCACAACAGGCAGTGTGTGACTTGTGCATTTGGAGTATTATGTAGGAATAAAACAGGAAAGCAAACCTCCTAGGGGATCAACATCTCTGCACTGGTAGTATTCCAGACAGACACAGGACTACGTTTCTCAGAGGTGTATACCGGCTGTGTAGTTAATGGCAATCATGTGGTCAACCCTTCCACTGTTCTGCCCAGGGCTGATAGTGTACTTAGTGTTGAACAATTCCATAAGACAAGTCATTTGCGTCCTACAAACATCAGTGCACTGGTACTTCCTCCAGTTCCTCTGGCCCCAGAGCTCTGCAAAACCAAAGCAAAAGAAAAACAAAGTCCCCTTTGTCCCAACATCTTCTCAGCTGGTGCTTTCCACCTCCTTGTTGATTCACCAACCCAAGGCCATTATAATACCAGTGCAAATGTTGTCCCTCCAGGCTAGTACTTCAGCCACATCCGTACCTCACTTCCCCCTTCGCACTGTCTCTGCAAGACAATAAAACAAACCGCTTCTGAAAGTCCTCACAACTGTTTCCTGCACTTCCTTACTCCTGTGACAAGACATAGGGTGATTGTTTCTTCTCTCCACTTCCCACATCACTGGCATTAGTAGCTTAGGATATCTTCTAAACTTCCCTTCCATCACTCTTTTTGAAGGGAGAAAAGATTCCACTGAACATCAAAGAATGAGACAATCACAGCATCCTCCCTGGCAGTGATGGGTTTTTGGAGATGTTTACATCCTGACAACGACCAAGCAGCTGGTTCCTGTGATTCAGTGCTCAAGGCCAGGTTGGACAAGGCTTTAAGCAACCTGCTCTAGTGAAAGTTGTCCCTGTCCACAGTAGGGGGTGGAAATGGATGATCTTTAAGGGTCTCCTCCAACCCAGACCAGTCTGTAATTTGTGATTGCATCTTGTTTTGATAATTACAGCCTCTTTGATGACACAGATGCACTTTGTGCAGTATTTATGTTGTACACTCGAGGCTTCCATGTGTGTAACTCACAGGTTGTGTTGTTTGTCTCTACATTTTGCCTCGCTGGCCTTAGCCTGACAAGGCCTTGCCCTGTCACTGAGGCCTCTCTGTGGTATTACATTACAATAAAATGATCGAGAGCTGAGACTCAAACCACATGTTCCTCTGGATCCAATTCTTACCACATTCTTACCACAGTCCCAGGCTGGCAGATGGATCCAGCCCTCCACCCCTGCCATGATCGGGAGCCATAGGACAGTATGGGTAGTGTTGGAAGTGAATACTTCAGGTAGCAATGTTTTTAAGGCACAGCCCTCCTGCTTAGCACAACACAGATCTGTAACCTTCTCATCACTGGTAGAACTGTTTCCCAGGTGCAAGCTGACATAGAAAGTTGCAGCTGATCACCTCCAGCTTACACCCATGTGGTCAAGAAAGTGGAACAGGTAAGGGAAAATGCTCGTAGAGGATCAGGAGCACAGATCTGGTATTGTTGGGTCAGCCTACACAAAGACCCAGACTTCCCTGGTTCACCTGGAATGGAAGTGTTGATCCTGTGGGAATAGAGTACCTGTTTGTGGGGACAGCACCTTCCATCTCCCCTCTCCATCTGTGGTGCTGGGCTGTGCCTCTCTGGAGCACTCCCCACTCCTCATCTGGGGCTCTCTGACGTCAGTTCTGAGGTCAGGCAGCCAGGGCCCTCCCAGGCACACGGACTATAGATAGCTGCTGCTGCAAATGCTTTTCATTATGTACCTCCCCCCAGCCCAGGGAGGGAGGGAGTAGCATGGGGCCCCTGGGCTGCTCTGCTAAGTGTTTGCTGTTATTTGGGGTGAGCTGCGCATTCCTCACAAGCTTTGGATGTAATGCAGAGCCCCGGGGGAATCCTCAGAGGAGTGGGAGGAAAGACAGGCAGGGAAAGGCTGCCATGCACTCCAGGGAAGAGGCACCCCCTCGCCTGTCAGGCTGTGGAGGTGCCCAGAGCAGAGGGACGTTCCAGGCCTGTGACAGCACACCCTCACACACAGAGCCAGCCCCTCACACACAGACTTAAAAGCTTTCTACTTCCCCTCAGCAGAAATTGGTCAGCTAGCCTTAGCCTGGCAAAGCAGACCACAAGGTGATCAATCCGTCCGTGTGTGCCCAAAAAAGAACAACTTCAGGTTAAGACTAACTATGACATAGCAACAAAAATCCTATCTGCCTCCAGATGAAATCTGATCAAACTGTGAGTGATTATGCGGTTCTGTGTCCGGGGCAGCTATGGAACAGACATACACAGACCGAAGAGTGGCTGCACATTGCCTTCCTGCCCTTCACCACGGAAATCTGATCTGGACTCCCTTCATGAAGTACACGTGGTGCCTTCTACTAAGGACAGAAAAATAACTGTCCAAAAATAACTATTGGGGTCTGTGTCTGTGTGTTAAACCCAAGATGCTCAGTTCGTATTTCAGTGTTGGCTCACAGAGTTTGCACAGGAGATTGTTATGGATGCAGAAACTTAGGGCTGGAAAGGACTTCCAGGGCTGGCTGGGGGCAGTGAGCTCAATGGACACTTCCCAGTGTGCTGCCAGGCATGTTGTTCTGTCACAGTTCCCAGGGTGCCAGTGTGACTGGAAATCCTGCAGGATCTGAAGGGCAAGCTGGCACACCCTGTGACTGTTAGCCTGTAACTCAATCAAAACATCATCTCCAGATCCTAGAACTGTGACAAGATCAACACAATGATAAGCAGGTAGGAAAAGGGAACCTGGAGGAAAGGAAAGCCTTCATCCCTGCAGGATCTTGGAAAAGAGAAGCCTTTATCTCTGCAGGAACTGTGCACACATCTACAGTACAAAGAGAAGCACAAGA
>NW_008677592.1:1709-2024 GCF_000695815.1 Acanthisitta chloris | reverse complement strand
CTTCCTCTGTCCTGCTGCGGGGACGTGGCTCTCGCCAGCACAAAGGCGCTGCGGGGTGGCAGGGTGGCCTCCCAGGCCGCCAGCGAGGTGTGGGTGCCACGGGCACAGGTGCCTGTCCCCTGGCTCCCCACCCGAGCCTAGACGTGTGCAGCTGTCCTGGGACCTCTGCTCGTTGTGGCGGAGCACGGAGGAGGCCCTATGATGCAGAAGCCCCTGTTTGTTGTCACCATGTCCTGCAGAACCCACTGCCTTGTGGCCATGCTCTGTTCATGCTGCTTTCCCCGTGCTTGCTCTGGCTGCAGCATTCCCCATGAG
>NW_008677592.1:1354-1573 GCF_000695815.1 Acanthisitta chloris | reverse complement strand
CCGGCAGCTGAGCTGCAGTGGCCCCGTCAGCCTGTGTGAGCTCTGCGACCGTCGCCTCCATGGCGCCATGCACTTCGATGGCCACATCCACTTCGACCTGCCCCCACAAGGTGAGCCAGGCTGAGGGCTGCACCGCTGTGCCCACAGCTCTGCAGCAGGAGGATGCACTCAGGGCCGGTGCAGTGCAGGAATGGGAGTGATGGGATGCGCCTGAGGCTG
>NW_008677592.1:0-1225 GCF_000695815.1 Acanthisitta chloris | reverse complement strand
CGCGCTCATGCCCCCCACGCACCAGCCCTGCCTCTGATGTGGAGGAGGAGGAGGAGGGACCAGCGGAGAGCAGAGGGTGAGCCCCTGGCCCTGTATGTCCCCTGCATGTCCCCAGCTTGCAGCGTCCCCATCACCCTGCTTTCCCCGTGCCCGCAGGGAGCGCAGAAGCTCAGCGCTGAAGCTGCCCAAGAAGAAGGCTTGGCGCAGGCACACGGATGTAAGGCACCAGCCCCTCTTCCTAGGGCACTCAGCAGGGCAGCAGCATGGCCCTGGCGGGTGGAAGGGAGGGACCCCTGGGCGAGAGGTTGCTGCCTCCTCTCAGGACCCCAGCAAGGAGTGCTTCACCCTGAAGTTTGACCTCAGCATCAACATTGAAGCCGAGATCGTGCCAGCTGTGAAGAAGAAGTCACTGGGGTAAGTCTACCGGAGACAGCTACAGGGACAGTGTGGGGACAGACGCAGAGGCAGACACGGGGCTCCTGTCCCGCAGGGAGGGGGTGCTGCCAGTCTTCGAGAGAAAGGCGATCGAGCTGAGCAAGGTGGACATCTACCTGGACCAGTCCCACACGCCGCTGTCCTTGCAGTTCGAGGCGTACCGCTTCGGGGGGCACTACCTGCGGGTGAAAGGTGTGTGGCAGGGGCCTGGTGGGGGGCTCAGCTGCCCCGGGGGATGCTGACGACTTGATGCTTCTGCAGCCAAGCCTGGGGATGAGCTGAAGGTGGAACAGGCAGTGAGGGAAGCCAGGTCGGCCAGCCTGCCCATCCTACACCCTGCCAGCACTGCTGCACTCCTTGGGCCAGTGCTGGAACCGCTGCCAGGACGCCGGGAGGGCACCGACAGCCTGGTGAGTGCCAATGACAGCTCTGGGAAGGAGGAACTGGGGAGGGGATGACAGAGCATGTGATCCCCTTTAGCCATTCTTTCTGGGATGGGTCATGGAGCAGTGGCATGGTATCTTCTCAATGGCCTGGTATTGTGTAGGCCGAAGATCCCCCTGGAGTCCCCAGGAGTCACTTTGTCTCCTGGCTGGGCTGTGCTAGCTGGGCTGTGGTAGTGTAGCAGCTTAAGCATGGCCCCAGCCCCATGGAATCTGCCAAAGCAAAGGAAACAGGCGTCCTGGCGGCCCCAGCAGTGGGTGCCACCCTGGCCCCGGGACTCGCCCTGGCCCCGGGACTCGCCCTGGCTGCTGTCCCTCCTCTCTCCATGGCGTCTGGCAGCTGCTGA
>NW_008677591.1:0-19611 GCF_000695815.1 Acanthisitta chloris | reverse complement strand
AGCAGGAAGGTGTCTGCACAAGAAATCTAACAACCTTCCTTTGTAAATAAATTTTTCTAAAAACAAACCAACGAAAAAAAAACCCGGTGCATTTGTTGGGTTGGGTTTTTTCCTGGCTCGTTTTTTTCGGTTTTGTTTTTTTTTAAGCTCTGTTGCGGATACGGCTATCAGTCCCGGGGAAGTGCCGTAGTTGATTTAACTGGTACCAGTCGCCTTTCCCGGGAGTCTGAGGACGCGGGGCGACTGAGGCAGCGCTCACCGAGGTGTGAAAGTGGTGCTAACCTTTAAGGGCACTCTAAACGTGAGGAGATAAATCTGCGTGTTATCAAATCTGCTGCTCAACTGGGAAGTCTCTCCCCTGGTGTCACTGAGCTCTCTCAGGACCAAAGGACTTAATTTCCTTCTGCTACTCAGGCACCATCTGGAGGTCTCTGGCAAAGAGAGAAAATAGCCTTTCCTGATTAATTTTTCAGACTATGTTGAGAGAAAACAGCTGTTTGTCACCCTTGTGTTGTGTCCTTCTATTGGTCAGAGATTGCCAGGCTGCAAGGAGTAGCAGAAGATAAGCAGTTACTCTGCACGCAAGTGGATGTGACTGCCAAGTGCCACTCAGCATCCACACGATGCCATCACCCAGAGCCAAACCACCTCTGCAAACAAGCTACGGGGATGGCTAATGTTTTCATAAGAACTGAGTGAAGATGAGATTGTGGCCTGAGAGTTCACAAGCTGCTGATACTCCTTCTCTAATAATACAGTTTATAAAGTGAAATAGGATTTCTTGCAAATTTTCTGTGGGAGTTGTTTTTCACCAAAAAAAAAATTAAATCTAGGAAACCAGACTGTTCTACAATAACAGATGAATGTATTTGAGTATCTATGAGAAATAATCAAAGCATTAAATTAAATTGAGGCTGTTGTAGTTTATTTTTGTAAGATTTTAATGATTCATTTTTACTTTAATAACTATAATATGGAATTTTAATAACTATAATATGTAATTAATCAGATAATCAGCAAATTAATCAGTAAAATATGATACTTTCAAAGATTGTTTTCATGTTTCTGAAAAGGGGAAAAATGTTTTATTTTGAAGCAATTTTTGAAATATTGTTCATTCTTTCTCATTTGGGACAAAGTTTTGAGCATTATCGTTGCCTGCAGAAATAAACTCTGAATTTGAGCGAGCTCTGATGTTACCACATAAGGGATAATGTGCTACAGGGCACCTGGTTGTGTGATGCCAACTGTCTCCATCATTTAAGAAATGCAATAATGCCATGGCAAACTGCTCCTCTATCAGAAAATGTCGTAACTAATATGGAAGACGCTTTGGTGGGTGCCTGATCTCCAGCCAGGGTCAACCTACCATAGTGAGGATTTTTACGGCTCAAGATTTTTTTTGACCCCAACTCTTTATTCTTAAGGTACTGTGAAGCCAACCTTGGTGAGTCAAAAGCAGATCATGAAGTCAGGTCATATCTTCAGCCCGTGATTTTGCTATCATATGCTCAGTTTTCAACAAGTACAGAGGTGTAGGCTTTCTTTCTTTTGGAGTACTAATGCAGAGACTAGCATTTGCAAACATTTTTCTTGTCTGGGAAAAGATGGAAAAGATTTTATACATTTTTAAAGCTGCCAACTAGGCAACACTGAGTTCCACCAATGCCCAGTCCATCCTGCTGCAATTACAGCAAATTGTCTGTGTGGGACCTCCTTTTCCACTGAACTGCTGTTCTGTGCTTCTGAAAAAGACTGAAAACCTCAAGTTCACTCCCAGGGATCTGCAGGGAAAGTTATGTCACAAGTCTGACAGCTCAAGCCTGCACATAGAGCTGAGAATTTTTGTTACTAAGCATCCCTGCATGCTGATCTAGTCTTGGAAATATGACTAATCTAAATAAGTACTCGTGGGATAAAAAATACTAAGTATTCTTCTAGCTTCTTGACTTGGCTTGTCAAAATCTTTTAAACCCTAGTCACCTGAGCTGCTGAACAGTCTAAATAGCAGAAATTAGGTAATAGTTCAGTCATCTGTCTCTGGTTTTCAGTATTTTAAGTCCATGTGTTTAAGGTTACCAAAGATCTACAGGACTTTCCAACTCAAATTTTGCAGCCTGACATGTAGATCTGCTAGCATTGTCTGCAGCATCCAGATGTTGGATGAACCCAACTAATAGCACTGGAGGCTACCAAAAGGTGTACCGGGAAACAAGGCAATGCACTTGGCTGGTAACAAAACAAACCTTTGGATGTTACTCGGGCTCTAAAGTGAAGAATCCAAACATCTCATGATGCAAGGTTGCAGACAAGCAGTGAGAACTTGCTGCTTTCTTCCTGCTTTTCCTCTGAACACAAATGCCTCATGATTAATTACACTGCTGTGCAGTTTTCCTTCTATGACAGCCCTACTTTCTCTGGTGTGTAGGATGCTCTGAGCAGCTCTTCTTGTGAGACTGAACTATCCAGAAGACAAGTTGCTACTTGAGTTCAGTGCTGTAGCACAAACCACAGTGCACTCACTGCCCATCAGGTGCTTTTCTACACTCACTGCCCCCAGGCTCCTTCGACTGGTGAGTCACAGCACACCCTGCGCATGCCTCAGCCTTGGGCTGTGCTGCTTGTTTGTGCTGCCAAGGCATCTCACGGGTTCCCAGCACTGAAGGCGGAATGATACAGACTCTGAATCCAAGAACATCCTTCTATGGAAAATGCCTCCGTAAGTGCAAGTAAACTGAAAACATGCTACTACATAGCTTTGAACTACACAGTTCAAATGTACTACTACACAGGCAAGTGAAGCAATTCTACCTCTGAGAACAGCCTTACAGAAGGTTTCTCAAGGTGTCTTCACCTGTGTCACAGAATGGAATCACACATGTACCTCTTCATCCTGACCCAGGATCAGGTTGTTTCACATAAACTTCTGTACCAAATAAATGAGGGCCGAGCAAGAAATTGGTTACTAACAGGGCTTACATTAAGCAGAGACATAAAATGAACAGGGTGTACCATGTTCTCTTCTACTACTTTTATTAATGTCACATGCTTAGTGTGACCTTATGAACTCAAGTTTTATTTTTCTTCATTTTGAAATTATCATCCTCATTGGTTATTTTTTATTATTTTCCCTAGATAAAAGAATCAATTTCATTTAGCGTGAGACAAACCACTGAAAGTGTTGAAGCTCACTGTCAAATGCAAAAATATTCATGTATCAATGCTATAAACAACTACAACATTTTGTTAATCTTGCCTCTTTAATAAAATAAGTGCAAAAAAAACCCTTAGGGAGTCTGTTTGTGTTGTGCAAACTCTTTTCAGGCAACTGTGTAATTGTCTGTGTTAGGTTTTGGAACAAATAACCTCTATTGATAAGGTTTTGTCTATTATTTTTAGTTTCATAATAATGCTTAGAGTCTTCAAGCCTAAATCCACTGTGATAGGGGCTGTTTGAAGGCACAAAGGAATATCCTGATTGTTTAAAATATAACAAAAATAAAATAAAAATTCAGATTTAATATGGGTTATGCAAATTCACATAGATTCTCACTCACAGTATTAGAATTGGAATACAGTTTTTCTCAAGTCCAGGCAAAGGGCTGTTTGCTAAATCAAGTTTCTTCCTAATGGCAAGTATATTGAATAAAAGTAGAAGGAAAAGGGCTTATTATTACATTTTCCCAGATGCAGCACATTAGAAGAGGCACAATAAGCTAATATAAGACCTGGCTTACTTTTTACAACTGTAGTACAGAGAGGTGCATAGCAGCAGCACACAAATCCTCTCATGATTTCATTTGCAAAGGTATCCTGTGCTGCAAGATTAAGTCTATGACAAGATAAAATTCTATACTATAGATAGTCTGAGAAATGTTATTACATTACTGTGTATAGTATGAGATGGAGGATATAATTAGTACCAGTTACACAAATAACTAACTATAGGTTTGCATATGTGATTTCAGGTAAGGTAATGCAACATAAACTAACAAAATAACTATGATACAATATCCTGGATAGTATTGAGAGCATATTTTGAAAGTTTTTGAAAACACTTCTCAGTTCTGTGCTTCGTGCCATACCACGACCTAGCGCAGACTTCCAACTCCAGATAGGGTTGTGACTTCGTGTTGGTGGGCACAACCATGTGATAACCTCTGGAGCAGTTAGTATGCTAGGATGTTTAATTTTTTTCTCTTTTAATATATGTGTCTGCACTTTATTCACATTCAAAAGTATACAAGCACCATAAAAATGGGAACGTCATATGGTTCCATATATATTTATACTTGGGAAAGGACTATTTTCTCTCCATACTGCAGAAATCAGATTGTAGATCTACAGAGCACAGGAATTAAATATGAACCTCTTATGTGCAGAAGAATTTTGCCTCCAGTCCCATCAACACTGCTCATCCCATTACAGTTGTGTGATAAGTCACCCTCCCACTGGCAAACACAAAGAACATTATGTTAGTCATTGATGCCTTAGGAGGCTGACAGCAGCTAATGTTGCACAAAGTGGTTCTTCCAACCCACTCCTTCACACCTGCAGGGCTACAGAGTCAGGAGAACAGCACACCAGAGCTGCGGGAAGGGTCATACTCCCTGCTCTGACAGCCTCTGCCTGTCAACACCCTCTGTTCCCAAAAGTGACAGGTGGCATTTGGCCAGTGACTAGACAAGTCTATTTTTGGCAACTTTTTATCCCATATATTCTATTCCTGTCACTACAGAGCACTCATGCAAAAATATGTATGGAGGCTGCTGTTACAAAGCTTCAATTTCCTGGACTGCATTAATTTTACTTCAGTAGATTATGACAGACAGAAATTATAATGTTAAAGATGTCTTCATTTACACAAAGGGAGACATCTTCTATTATTCCTAACGGGAATTGCAATTCTTGTAAAACTTATTCTTCTTATCATCTTTTCCTGATTGCATATCTGTCATTTCTTTTACAGTATTAGTGGTATTTCCAGTTAACCTTATTTTTAGAATAATGGAGGAATTTTCAGTCTCAATTAAGAATCAATTCACACTGGAAAATGTAATCTTTATTGGCAGGGAAATTGTTTATAGGTTTTTAATTCCTTTCCAGCCCAGTTCTCTCTTAGTTTGCGACCATAACTGTTAAGCACTTCCTTGGTCATCTTGAAGACACCAGCTGCTTTCAAAACTCTTTCATGTATTAATCTCCTCTTAATCACATTACAAATATTCAAGATTCCTTCCTTTGATATTTCTCAGAGGCTACTACTTAATAAAGCTCTATATTATTATTAAATATCTGTATTATAAATATCTGTATCCCTTCCTTCTCTAAAGTCATTCCATTTGTTTACTAATGTCATTCATGTAGAACTGTGCTAGTAACTTTTGAATAACCTTTTCATTTCTTTTTCCTACTTTCTTTTCTATTATTGAATGGATTAATATTAGAGATATAATTAGATAGTTTTAAATTTGTTAAACACTTCTAAATGTTGACATCATAACAATTTTAATTTGATGTCTGATTTTTAGTCCTGCGGGTGAGAATTTGAGGAGAACGACAAGGAAAAAGTTGTCTTACGCTTTTATTTGAGCTTTTTTTTTTCAGTTTCAATATGAAATACTTTTTAGCTAGAAACACCTCTGAGTCTTTGGCCATGAAACCAGGCAATATCAGGCTTAGTCAATACCTACATAAGATACATTCAAGAAAAAAAGGTAAAGATCTGAAGTTACTTCTGGTGCTTCAGTAGACAGCACCTTTTGCTCTGAGGAAAAGTGGAGCTACTGTACCCTCCTGGCACCTGGTGGAAACTAAGTATAAAGAAGGAAACTGCAGATTGAAGTCAAGGTTACCACAGCTTTTGATCATGAGCTATCCCATAACACATATCACAAGAATAGCAGCATCTTGGTCAAACTACAGTTCAGATAATTAAATGTCTGACTTGAATTCCCTTTGCCATTTCCATCACAATGAGCAGCCTTCTTTAATTTCAACCAGAACTGGTTTCATGCAACATGTTCATTAAAGTGTTGTTCCATTTCAGGAATGAAGTGATTAACATAATGTTAATGATTTTTCCAGGATAATAAAAAAAGAGTAGCAAGGCCTGTTACTCTAGTTATTTTTATGGGAACACCAATCTCTATTTCAGGTAAGTAGCAGCCTTGCTGATGATCTAATGCATAGTAGATTTATGACAACATTGCAAATGGTATTGCAAAGACTGTTCCACATAGCTATAGATGGTGTGAAGTGGCACAGTGCTCCTTTTTAAACTTAGCAGCATTTGTTAACATAGTGCCTAGAGCGTTCAAAGGAGGGTCATGAAGATGGTGAAGGGCCTTGAGGGAAAGCCGTATGAGGAGCAGTGAGGTTGCTTCGTTTGTTCAGGCTGGAGAAGAGGAGGCTGAGGGGAGATCTCAAATCAGTCTACAGCTTCCTCATGAGGGGAAGCAGAGGGGCAGCACTGATCTCTTCTCTCTGGCGGCCAGTGACAGGACCCAAGAGAATGGCATCAAGCTGTGTCAGGGAAGATTTAGGTTAGATATTAAGAAAAAGTTCTTCATCTAGAGGGTGGTTGGGCACTGAAACAGGCTCCTCAGGAAATGATCACAGCACCAAGCCTGCCAGAGTTCAAGAAGCATTTGGACAATGCTCTCAGGCACATGGTGTGGCTCTTGGGGTGGTCCTTTGCAGGGACAGGAGTTGGACTTTGACGATCCTTGTGGGTCCCTTCCAACTCAGGATATTCTGTGGTTCTATGATTCTATGAAATGTGATCAAGACCAGCCATTCTGGACTGGCAATCTTTGAATCATCAGCACTTTGAAAGTAAACATTTGAAATCAGACTGGGGGAGTGAAAGTGCTGATAATGGCCAATCTCCAAGATAAACTCTTCTACTGGGCGCTGCCAAGAAAGATGTTGCTGCAGAAGAAATGTGGAGATGTTGGAAATCCAACTGAATGAAATTCTGCTAAGGAGCATCGAGTACCTTGAGCTCATCTCCACTATGGCTTGGGGTTCTGCAAGGTGTCTGTGAGGTAGAAAACCTTCACATAACCAGGTGGGAAAGAAAAGAGTTTGAGGAGGAGTAAGTTTACTTTAGGTAACCCAGAAATTAAACTGTTTGCATGTTTGCATCTAAATATTGGCTGTATGTGCAGAACCTCTTCAGTTGATTCTTTTTATAAAGAAATAATTTCGTTTTACAGATATGGAATTCTATTGTGTGTCTCTCAGCATGTGATGCAAGGGTGGCAACAACTAGTCGAATCACAGCCAAATAACAAGGAACCATAATTAACCACAAAGCATAGTAGCAATGAGACACCAGACAAATTAGAAGCCTGGAGGGACTCCAGCTACTAGAAAGCTGAATTTCCTGCTATAAGGATAAAAATAACAGAAATACATCTTTTTTTTCTCTGTATCTAGGTCTTACCAGTATGGACTGAAAATGGAAAAGTAGAAACATACAGTATTCTCCCATTGATGGAAAAAGGTGAGAAGCATGTCAATAGTTACTGTGAGCTTCATCAGAAGAATAATTTACATCTTTTTGATACAAAACCCAATATCCTTCTGGGAAGGGTCAAAACAGAGCCAGGATTTACTTACCCTTATGAACTGATCGATCTTAAGATTGTCAGTAAAAGATGCAGGATATATAACAAGGAGAAAGAATGCAAAATAGTGCAATTAAGGTAGCAACTGAATTGGAAAAAAACCTTTACTGGTACTTCAAAGAAGTTTCAAGATCCATACAGTTGAAAAAGGTGCAGTGAAATGAGTGCGTTTGATGCCATTGCAGTATTTTTATAAGTAGTTCTCCTAATGAAAGCTAATAAATATGGAATCTTTGCATATTGTTAGCACATAATGCATGAAACAGGATTCCTGTGATCTTTTTATCCAGGAAAAAGAAAAGAGACTTAGTTGCTCCAGTATATATCTGGAAATGCTATTTTGACATACATCGTCTTTGTGAGCCAATGACACAAATTGGATCCTACTTAATGTGCATATAGCAGTATGGATAGTTTCCACTTCCCTTATTTCCTGCAGGCAGCTATTAAAATTTCAGCTCTGCCTTCCTTCCACAACCCCTCCGAGATGGCCTGCAATGCCATTTGAGGTTTCTACTATGCTATCTGTTACACTTCACAAAACCCCCAACAAGCTTCTGTAAGAAATGTATAATATCTATGTTCTTTGATATGTCTTTAACATCTAACAGCAATCAGACATGGCATCATCTGTGGGCACATTACCATAACAGTGACAGAGCAAGAATGAATACAATTACCCAGCATACTTTTGAGAGCATGCTATTAGAAATTGATTAGATTGGAATTCAAAGGCACTGGTTTAGGATTTCCAAGGAAGTGGAAAATTCAGTTCTGCCACAGATTCAAGCCACAAAATCAGCTTTCACACAAAAAAAAACCCCAACACACAAAAAAACCTAACCCAACTCCCAAAAAACCTCACCCCAAAACCAAATCAAACAAACCCAGAAGGAATAATGTAATTTTTTTCTGTAAGCATCATTTGCTTGTAAGTATGGAAAAGTATTTTTGTGAAATGTGTAATAAGATGAAAGGAAGTACACATCAGCTTTGTTTATTTCTTGCTTTGGATTTGGAAAAACTGCTGAATTTTCTTTCTTCTGCATGATACACTGCAAAGGTATAGAGAGCACTGGCAGGTGCTTATTAATAGGTTCTATCAATCTGGAGATAAAAATTCATGAAGCAGCTTGAGAGATGGATGGAATGATGGCTGATGCTAAGTACCAACACTGGTTTGAAACGTTAGTAGTAGGGATTTTGTACTTACAGCCCCATAGTTATAATGTACAGCTTATTCTTTCTTCATTTACCAAGCGCTGTATCCTCCACATGTTCTGCACCTTTTCAAATAATTCACTTGTTCTCATTGCCAAATCAATTGTTGTCTTATTCCATCTCATCCCTCTCCACAATTCAGTCATAAATCATTCCATGTAGAGGGTACTCACTCCAATACGCTCCAGGAGCAAACAGAAGTCTGTTGTCAAACTCTTCAACTACTTAATCAGCTCTTTGTTTGTCAGTGTTGGAGGTAGTATGATAGTTTTCATTGGACTGTGTGCAACAATGTCTTTGGGTCTCAGCCAGAGTATTTGTGCAGCCCACTCACTTTGGGATTGCACTGCGGAGTTTTGGAGTTCCTCCATCTGTTTTGTTAATCTCTTTTAACCGTTTCATTGCCCCAGTACTTATTTTTACCACTCTAAGTCCTTACCCTGGTTTACATATTGCTCTGGCTTCCTCTATGGCTTCTCACTCAGCTTATCCCATTTTCTCTTGCAGCCTTGCTTCTTGCCAGAGATTATCTCCTAAATCCACCTATTTGTGATAGGGATAAGTGATTCTCTGCCTCCTTCTCTGACTACTCCTAGTCTTGTTGTTCATCCACCTATTTTAGAATTCATAGGATCATAGAATAGTTCAGGTTGAAAGGGACCTTTAAAGCCATCTACTTCAATCCCCCTGAAACCAGCAAGGACACCTTCCACTAGATCAGTTTGCTTAGAGCCCGGTTCAACCCAACCTTGAATGTTTCCAGGGATGGGCCATCTACCACCTCTCTGGGCAAGTTGTTTCAGTGTTTTACCACTCTCAAATCCCTCTTCCCTTGTCCAAAATGCCTTCTCCAATTCCCTCTTCCATTTTCTCTACTAGCTCCAGACATTCCTTCTTCTTGTCATAGCCGTATCATCCTCCAACCATCAACTCCCTAGTTCCTTTCAGACATCTCAATCAGAGTCTTTACTTTCCCTGTGTCTGGGTCTTCAGACTCCTTTTCTGAATCTTCTGTTTATCTTTTCCTTGTTCTTAGGGCAATCGAGTTAGGCAGATTCCTTTCTTCCCCTCCATGGTACCCAGCAGATGAGACCTCTAGAGGTGGGTTCCAGTACTCAGCCCTGTGGAGAGTACTCACAGCCCAGCACTGGGATTAAAGGATGGGTCTACCTTGGTACTTCATCCCTGGCCAGCAGTTTCGGTCACATAGACAAGTATTTTTGGTTGGGTTTTGAAAGTGAGAAAATTATGTATGCTGGAAACAATGGAGAGAATTCTGTATGCTGGAAAGTTATACTAAGGTATATTTTATTGACATAAGAATTTATATTGCACATAAATCTCAGTGCAAACAATCATATTTGTCTTGAAGTCTATGTACAAGTAAAATGCAATTTTATCTGGAATACTTACTCTTGGATGCTACTTTGAGAGTCTCAGAGATTGTAGTAACTGTGCAGTTACACTTTTTAGCAGTTTAGAGTACTAAAGGTCCCTTTTGACCTTTTCTTTCATTACGATGAAATATGGGAAGATTACCAGGCAAAAAAAAAAAATGTCTGCTTAACATGCAAAACAATCTGTCATTGTTTATAACAGTTAGATGAGTCCAGAGAAAAGCAAAGAGGCTGGTGAAGGGACTCGAGCACAAGTGCTATGAGGAGAGACTGAGGGAACTGGGGTTGTTTAGCCTGGAGAAGAGGAGGCTCAGGGGAGACCTTATCACCCTCTACAACTCCCTGAAAGGAGGTTGTAGTCAGGTGGGGATTGGTCTCTTCTAGTAGGCAACCAGCAGTAGGACAAGAGGGCACAAACTCAAGCTCTGCCAGAGGAGGTTTAAGTTAGATATTAGGAAGAGATTTTTTAAGGAGAGAGTGATCAGGCATTGGAATGGGCTGCCCGGGGAGGTGGTGGATTCACCATCCCTGGAGGTTTTCAAGATGAGACTGGATGTGGCACTTAATGCCATGGTCTAGTAATGACAGTAGGGTTGGACTTGATGATCTTTGAGGTCTTTTCTAACCCAATTGATTATATGATTCTGTGATTCTATGAGCTATAGTTGGCAACTCCAGTCTAGAAAGTAAATAAAGAGCATAGTGAAAATGACAGCAGCTTCAAGGAGTTTAGCAGAGGGTGGATTATCGGCCAAGATTCTTGCTGAGACTATACGAGCAAAGTGTGATGACAACCCGTGCTAACCCTGTGAAACCTGACTGACAGTCTCTGCTGAATGCATTAAGTGATTGTACTTAAGTAGTGGAAATCCCCAGTGCCCAATTTTCAACATGTTTCCTGTCTCCTGAAAAGCAGTGTGAAGAGCTGCAGCTGGGCTTTTTCTTTTTGCTTATTGTTTCTGAGCTTTTAGGATGCATTCAAGTCACCTCTTGTCAAACACAGATTACATGTCTCAGTCATGTAGCCAGGAAAACTGCTTAAAAATCCAGACTTGTGGGTTTTCATGAAATCTCACCATTCCAGATGCTATGATTTAAGAAAGCAAAACACTGCTAAGCTCACAATACATTTGCTGAGGTTGGCGAAAATGTGCTAGCACTAACTGACAGGTTTCCCAATAGCAATTTTCACAGAAAGCAAGGACGTCTCCAGGTAACAGCCGCAGTTGCTCTGCATGCCAGCGTTCGCAAGACAACTGTGAATAATGAGTGACCCCGAATCAGTTTGCAGTAACCGCGACCTGAGATTCTTTTTACACCTTTTGGTGCTACAAAATGTAAATACATTGGCCTTTGTAAAGTTTCAAAATGTCAAATCCAGAAATAAACCCCATTATTTTGTTTAACTGATAAATATAACTCATTACAGATTTTATCAAATGATTTGATATGCAATAGGTCCTGACTCTTGTCAGATTTGTGTTGAAAAATT
This sequence comes from Acanthisitta chloris, assembly GCF_000695815.1. Classification (NCBI taxonomy): domain Eukaryota; kingdom Metazoa; phylum Chordata; class Aves; order Passeriformes; family Acanthisittidae; genus Acanthisitta; species Acanthisitta chloris. The sequence continues at coordinate 7,867 of NW_008677591.1, read as the reverse complement.
ATAAAAAAACAGTTTCACAGATGAGAGATTTCAGCTGCAGATGTCCTGCTGCAAAAATCTGGTAGTACTGTTTCCAGCAAACATAAATGAACAATAAGGAATGCTCAGCTCATTAATTTACTGATATCACTGAACTTTCAGACAATATATAGTACATATACCACACTAGGAGATTTTAGAAGCCTAACAGAACATGCCATATTGATCTTCACGTTCTTTGGAGACTTCATTGCAAGGTCATGAATACTCCTTAATTCATGTATAATTGCAACTCTCACTACCAGCCAATTTTATGGTGTGGATTAAAGGAATGTTTAGCTACTTTTGCTTCAGTATCTGGGCTCAAGTGACCCTGATTGACTAGTTATGTAGTACATCAATCAGAAAACTCTCAACAAAACCTTAGCGAAACAACAGAGCCATTTCAACAGTTTCCTGTATGGTAATAACCAGTCTATATTTCCGTTCAATGCACTGCAAGAAACATCTTTGAGATAATAGAGGTGAATGAGATACACACTGAACAAAAAGTAGGTAAGACATCTTCTTTGCTTGACCCATTGTTTTATATCATTTAGCTGGATAGTCTTTAGTCTGGTGTCATGAAAATTGTCTGCTAAACATTAGCTTATTGGTTGTACAACTGATGAAAAACCCCAAGATTTTTGGAGAGGGACAGAAGTACCAGGGGTCCCACCTCGACTTACTTGTAAGATATCAATGAACAAATTACCTTCCTGATGTTCAGCATGCTTTCAAATACTGTGAAATGGCTGGGAGAAAGACACTAGAAAGTATGTCAAAGTGCAGTACTTAAAATGGCCATGCACACTCTCCTCCCCAGAAAAGAAAAATGAAAGAGAGAACACAGCAGCTGGTTAAGTCACTGTCTGAGTCATCTGGTATCACAGGTTATCAAGTCACTGACTTCAGTGACTAACTCGACAATATTCAGTCACGTTACTGAAGTGCCCCTTAATTCTGAAAGTTTCGACAGTGTATAAGACAGACTGTACTTAGTACAGAGTATCTTACAGCTGTCACTGATTTCAATGGGAGGCTCAAGTTTCTACAGAAGAGATTAATGAAATTATAAATTTTAATACCAGAAAGGGCCATTAAGGTAACCCAGTCACACTTTGAATTCTGAGAGAAATGCTGCTTGCATGAAGCCTATAACTTAGGTCTGAGCTAAAGCATATCCATATGCTTTCAGTCTTGATTTAAAGGCTTGTGTGACAGCAAACTTATCACATCCTAGATAAAGTGCTTCACAGTTAGTTACCTCAGATTTCAGTTCTTTTTCTTTTAAACTTCTAACCATTATGTTTCATTATGACCTTATCTGTTCAACCACTCTTTCTGCTCAGAAATCATAATTAGCCAAGCTGAACTTAAATGCAGGAATGTTCAAGTGTTTTAAGACTGTCAGAGAGGAAAAGCAGAATTTGTGGGGGAGAAATGTGCATGTACACAATCCTGATGTACACAATCCTGATGAGCTGGCAGATCAAGAGGTCTCTGAGGAGCCAGGGATCCTGAGGCAAGCAGGCAGAGCCCCTGGAGCAGGCAGCACAGGAGGGAGCATTGGGACCCTTGGTGCAATGTTGGGGCCTGGCTAGCAGAGGAGCTGTAACTTCAGCAACAGTTAAAGGAATGCTTAAGCAATTAAAAACAAGACACACAAAATAGGTCTTGCTGACCTTGTTTCTATCTTCATGCATTCCTATGTTTTCTATCCAACACCTTATAATGGTCCTGTTCTCTCTTGCTGCCAGGGTTTTTAGGTTTAGTTTAGGTTTTACTGCCTTATAGATAAGATAAGTCCTTTTGCTAACAAGGTGAGAATAGTGCTGTTGTTTAGGTTCTCACAGACACTGTGTAGCTCTTGTTATCAGTTTCCCAGGATGTAAGAGCGGGATGCAGCTTAAACTTGGAACCTAACATAAGTAAGAACTATATGCATTGACAGGTTAAGCAACCAATCCAAAGTTGTGTGATCAGTGCGTAGCTGCATGTACGGGAGACATTTTACTAGAAATACTGTTAGGTGCCCTAAATAAAGTTGGCTATCAGAGCATCATATTGGTGTGCTGTAGTCCGCCCCTCGCAAGGACCCCAACAGTGCAAGCAGGGAGGGAAGGTGGCCTACGTGCTGCCGTGGCAGTCCCACAGAAATGTTATGACTGCAGGTCCCCATGATGACAGTTTCCACAAATTCAGAATTTTTTCCTTTTATAGAGGATTTCTGAACAGTACTTATGGTACCTTTGTTCTTGAACATATACTTCCTCATACTTAGTGTGCCCTAAAATCTCCACTCCTGTGTAAATTTGAGTTTAACTGGATTGTTGTTCAAATGAGAGTAGCATATTGTAACATTTTAATCAAGTTACCTTCATCAGCATTTAGCACCTCACATTTGATGACCTGAGGTATTTTATTATTTCTTTATTTGGTGACCTGAGGTCATTAGTATTTACTTTATATACTTTCAGGATACTCCTATAGATATGGCAGAAGCCTGGACTAAAACCAGTAGTCACTACAGGGATCACTACACTGGATCCCTGTAGTGACTACCCTTTGACTGGGAATAGTTGTGCTAGAGGGAAGGAGCCTCTGCTATTTTTTTCTGAAAAATGTAAGGCTATCGTCCCCCAAAACACTGGAGAGCTCAGCCTACCTGAAGGACAGACAGCATCATGTGTCTGAACATCTGATCACAGTGTCTTGTATGGTAAAAAGAGAATTTTTTTTTTACTTTGCTTGCAATTTTCTAAAGTTCTAAAGGCAACTTAAACGCAGAAGGTTGTATGTTAAGGAAACTTTCTTGTCTGACAATTCCAATGCCATTCTGGGAGTCCCACTGGAACCACCCAAGTCTTTAATTGCTGGGACAGGTGCTCATTCACAGGGCATGGCTCCAGTGAACCAACAGGTGCCCTGTTTGACTCTCTGCACACCCCACTCTCACACAGTCGGGCAAGTTTCCCTCACAGGCTCAATCCCAGGTTTCCCACAGCAGAATCCCAGAGGTCCTGTTCCTTTAAATAATTTAATTGTGGTACAGTGACTTACTGAGCTGGATGCCTCCAGGGAAAGACCAGGTTACAGTATATCTAAATGCCTTTCAATGAGAATTTCTGCTGGTGTTAGCCTTACAGGTTGTCATGGCACTCTTTTCTTTTTATGTTCTATTCATTCTTTCTACTTACCCTGAAGACTGTGGGTGATAGAGTATATGTAATTTCCAGCCATATGTGGCATCTCCACATAGTCTACTTGCAGTCGCTATAAAGGGAAGTAAGATACTTGAGAACTTTTGGCAAGTTGGGCAGCTGTTTGCGATGCTTTTTGAGGCAGCATAACTTCCTGGAGCTGTCCATACTTTTTGTACTTGGTTACCTATTACTTCTGTCCCTCCATGAGTTTAACATGACACCATCTAGTCACAATGATTGTTTCTTTGGCAGAACTGGTTTTCCCCTAGTCATCTATATTCCATCATCATTTTGTGTGGCCTCCCACTTTCCCATTGTCTCTTCTCGTGAGCAGTCCTTCTGCTGCAGCTGGATCAAGCTGCACTGAGTCACAGGCAGCCAGTCTCTGGAGGGGTCTAAATTTGTGTGTAATCGGTCCACTGGCTGTTCCTTTATCTTCATGTACACACAGATTGAAGGGGTTTGGGTAATCTGTGAGCCCAAGTGCAGGAGCAGATGCCAGAGCTCCTTGTATTGCTTTAAAAAGTTGTTCTCTGGGAATCCAACAGGCTCTATCTCCTTGTTATTTGTTGCCTCAGTTAGAGTCTTAGTCAATTCTCCTAACCCAGGAATCCATGGCCAACAAAATCCCACAGGTCCAATAAAACCTTGTTCCTGCTTTTTTCATGACCAGATAGGGGCACTTAATTATGGCCTCTCTTCTTTCGGTGTCTGTAATTTGCCCTTCCCCAAAATAAAGCCTCTTTTTACACAGCTGAAGTTTGGATGGAGATGCACGTTGTTCCCTTTCTGTTACGGCAATACATAAAAGTAGTCTCTAGTACACAAGCATTCTTATCATAATTTGATAATTATGAATCATCTACATGCTGCACAAGAACCAATTCACCCAGTAATTTAACCCCTTAAATCACCCCCCAATATCCATGGAAAAAATGGTAGGAGATCCAGCAAACCCTTGGGGAATACATGTCCACATCAATTGCTGTATTTTCCAGGTGAAGGCAAACAAAGGTTGACTTTCTTTATCTAACGGGATGCTGAAAAAGATGTTAAATTATTTACAACAAAATAGTCAGCCTTATGTGGTATTTGCAAAAGTATAGTTGACAGGTCTGTCACCAGTGGGTGAGGGGTCAGTACACGTTGCTTAATTGCCTGCAAATCCTGTACAAGCAGTACTCGGGCTCTCTTTTCATCTAACCTACTCCTCTTTGCAGGCAATACAGGGATGTTATATGGAAACATATATACTTCTAGAATCCCTTGGGCTAAGTGTTGGTCAGTCTGGTTTTGGACACTTCTCAGCTTCCAGCAGCATAGGGTACTGTCTCACAGTGGGTGGCACTCCTCTTTGGTTTTAATGCGTATGGGCTGTGCTGAAACCAACATCCCCCCACTTATACTGGTCTCAGTACAGAACTTTGACAGTACAGCTTTCAGTATTTCCAGTATCTTCTGTTCACTTTTGGAGCTCTCAGTAATCACACTCAGTCCTATAATCATTAAATCCATTCCTTCTGGTGATAATTGCAATTCTGCATCTAAGGCCTGTAGGTCTCTCCCTAACAAGCACACTGGGGAATCTCATACTAATACAAATCTTCCCACACACTCTTATTTCCTATTGTTGCTAATAGGGGTTTACTCATATACATTTTTCCCTGCCCAGTGACTCCATGTAATAAAACTTTGTCTGTATTAACTGATGCTCTTGGCGTAAAGTTTAAGAGGGATAATGTGGCTCCTGTATCTACCAGAAATTCAACATTGAGACCCTCTCCCACATATATGTCCCTATTGACCTAGGTGTTCTCCACAAATTGTCTATTTCTAATTCTACTGTTCCCTCAAATTTGGTAGAATTGCTGGCCTCTAGTCACTGTCTGTCCTTGCACAATTAATCTCTCCCACTCACCTACTCTCTTGATTGGAGGGGACATTCTCTTTGCCTGTGTCCTAAATTTCCACAATAGTAACACCCTGTTTCTACACACCTTCTTCTCCCTCTCTTTCTGCTGCCTGGTTTAGGTCCATTTTTTTTTCTTTTTTCCTTTCTCTCCCGTGGGGATTTCCCTCCAAGGCAGCAGACATCAGATTTCCTGCTGTTTTTCCAGTTTCCCACTTTGGCTTTACTTACTCTGCCCTCTTTTTTTTCTCCCACCCATCATACACAAATACTGCTAACCATAAAATTTTCTTTAGTTTGCCACCCTGGCAAATGCTCCTTAAAATATTTTTGGATGTCTGAGGCTGCCTGATCTACAAAGACACTAATTGCAAGTGTATTATTAAAGTTCAGTGAAGTCATTCCTGCATATTCTAGTAAAACGTGCCAGAGGCAGTCCCAAAAATCTCTAGGATGCTCGGCCATTCTTTGTCTACGTTCCATTACTTTAGTCGAGGTAACGCTTTGCTCCCAGCATGATATTATTGCTTTGACCAGGTTTTGAAGTCCTGTCCCCTGCAGTATTATCATCTAAATTTGTGTCATTCACTGGCCAGGGTTTCCCACTTCCTTCTGCCTTCTGTACCAGTTCTGCTTCATCACAGGTTATTTTTCCCTTTTCATCTGGCTGGAACAGTTCTTTCAAAAGCACTTGCAGGTCGCCCCAGCTTGGATCATGTTCAATACATATACTAGAAAATAGTTGTGCACATTTCTTGGCATCTTCCCTCAACTTTGCCATCTCATTTCCCCATAATGCCAAATCACTCAGATTCCATGGGTGTTTGGTAAACACTTGGAGTGTTTACCAGCCCCATAGGAGGAAAGCTGGATGCTGTTGAAAGGACAGGGTGGTACCGAGGTAGGCAGGGCACAGTGGTGGGGACCTGTGGCTCAGTCCCCATGACCCCACAGGGCAGTGCTGATGCAGGCAGAGCACCAGGATTCCCACTTTGGGGATTAATCCCCATGCCTGCATGGGCCACTGCTGAACTGGGCAGTGCACTGGGCTTCCTGCTTTGGGGATTAGCCCCTGCACCTGCATGGACCAGTGCTGACCCAGGCAGTGCACCAGGATTCTCTGTGACTGCACAGAGTGGTGCTAAGGCAGGAAGAGTGCTGGGATTTCCCTCTTTGTGACTCAGTCTCCGAGACACCACAGGGCAGTGCCCATGCAGGCAGAGCACCAGGATTCTCCAGGATCACACGGACTGGTGCTGAGATAGGCAGAGTGCCGGGGTTCCCCTTTTTGGCTCAGTCCCCCAGAACCCACAGAGCCGTGCCGATGCAGAGCGCTGGGACTCTCCACAACCACACGGACTGGTGCTGAGGCAGGCAGAGCACTGGGGTTCCTGTTTTGGGGCTCAGCACCTGGCACTGCAAGTATTACTGTCAGTTCAGCTTCCTTCTGCTGACTTCTCATCCATGCACAGTTATTCCAAACATACCAATAATCCATGTGATCTATGAATTTGTTTTCCAGACACTGCTCTAAATTAATTTGTGTAGGCCAAAAGTTCTGTCATGCTACCACCACAGGTTACAGCCAGTCAATCCTCCTGGCACAACCTGCTCTTCCAGTAACTGCTGTGCCACACGTTATTTTCCAGTTTTGCACAGCTTCATTCAAGGGCATTCCCTTTCCTGCATCAGGTTTATTTCCCATCGTTTCAAATACTAAGAGGAACGTGTGCCTTACAAGAGACTCAAACCCTCTTGTGTATGTTCCTTACACTGATCTGGCTGAGCACCACAGGCAAGCTGCAGCGGGGAGGAACTCAAACCCTTCCCGATGCTAAGAAGGAATGGAACCCTAGAGAAATTCCACAAAATCTGAACAAAATGCTGCACCAATGAGGCAACCTGAATAATTTATATACAAATTTATAATTTATACTTTTGTAATTGACATATCTACTCAGGGAATTTTAACACTCACTCTTTAGCTCCTCCTTCCTCTGAAGATCCCAGGTCCCAAAGATCTCATCCACCACCAAACCTGTGCCTAAACAACACATCTACGGTCTTTTAAGTACTTCCCAGCAAGTATTCTTGTAGAGGTTCGGTTCATAAAAATGTAAACTAAGAGCAGTGACCGTAACAGCTAAGCACAAACACACTGGTCCATTCCAAAGTTATTGCTTAGTTTGAGTAATTTTAAACCCAATTAAAATATTAACTTTGATTATATTTTGCCCAGATCAACTGAATGTCGGTGACTGTACTGCACAGAAAAAAGCATCTCACTCCACAAGAGTCAGTAGTTCCAACTATGAGGTTGGATTTGACCCCACCCAGGAAGTCTGGATTTTTGCCAGAATAAAAAGGGTAATTTCTCAACGGTGAGGCAACACAAACACAGAAAATCACGAGCCTTTCTGGGTATTTTTTTAGGTTGACGTAACTTCAGGTAAAAAAACTGGCACACACAGCACACCGTTTATTTTGCACAGAGACGAGCAGGTTAAATAATTATCTTTTTATTCATGTGATCAATCACATAAAACCCCTAAACAATTCCCTTCTCACCTCCAGCCTCCCTCTTTAACGGGATTTACCTGCAGGTGAGCTAAACACACCCGAGGACATGCCCATGGGAGTGCTTCACCAGGCTGGAGGCAGCAGCCCCGCAGATGCCCGCGGGCACGCACGGGGCGCGGAGGCAGCTCCGACAGCCCCGGAGCGGAACGAAACC
>NW_008677590.1:0-13316 GCF_000695815.1 Acanthisitta chloris | reverse complement strand
CCCAGGTCCCTTTCTGCCTGGCTGCTGACCCTTCCAGGTCAGGCTGCTGGCAGAGGTCTGGGACTGAAGTGTTTCTCTGCGGAGAGGTGGGTGATGCTGTGGGTCAGAAGCAGCCAGGCTGGAAGTGGAGCTGTGACCACTGGGAAACCCACTGGGAACATCACTCCCTGAGCCAGGAGTTGCTCCTGCTGCTTGTGGAAAAGGGTTTCTGGATCAGCCAAGGGGTTGTGGCACTCCTGGAGTCACTCACAGGAATGAATAAATGATGCAAACAAGGTCTTGGCCCCTCTTACCTTGTCCGTGGGTGATGGTTATTCCTGGGGCCAGTAAGAACTGCTAAACGTGAAGCATTTGACACTCTATTCCTGTCATTGAAACCACAGAGACAATGCAAATCAACACCCATTTCAGTTAAAAAATAGCATTTATTGCAGATTCATTATAAAATATCAAGAAACCTATTGAAATACCAAATATCAATATACCCATAAAATATTAGTATACCTGTCAAATACCAAGAACTATATACATAGAACTATATAGGTAAATTTAACTAGAAGAGGAGGCTCAAGGGAGACCTTATCACCCTCTACAACTCCCTGACAGGAGGTTGGAGTCAGGTGGGGGTTGGTCTCTTCTCCCAGGCAACCAGCAGCAGGACAAGAGGGCACAGACTCAAGCTCTGCCAGGGGAGGGTTAGGTTGGATATTAGGAAGAGATTTTTTACAGAGAGAGTGATCAGGCATTGGAATGTGCTGCCCAGGGAGGTGGTGGATTCACCATCCCTGGAGGTTTTCAAGCTGAGACTGGATGTGGCACTTAGTGCCATGGTCTAGTAATGATGGTAGGGTTGCACTCAATGACCTTTGAGGTCTCTTCCAACCAGGTTGATTCTATGATTCTAGATACATAACTATGTAGAACTAGATATGTATATGTGAGGCTATATCCATATAACCATATATATAACTATGTACATGTAACAATATAGCTATATATAAACTGTCACCACATACCTCAATAAAACTCTATCAATATAACTATATATATCAACATAACTATACATAAAAATATAACTATACCTATATAAATCTAACTACATACCTATCTAAATGTAGCTATATACAGCTATAAATATAACTCTACACACATATAAATATAGCTATACACACACATAAATATCACTATAGGCAGAGGGAGCCCAGCTGGCAGCTGCTGCACAGTTTCACATGCTCTCTCTTGTTCCTTCCTTCCCTAAGCACCCCCACTTGAAAGGCACATCTGCCAGCAGATGGAGATCTAGGAAGAAAAGGGAATACCAGGAAATCTGGGGCCTTGTGTGTGTCCCCTGGCAGCACACATGGTGCTTGTGCTCCTATAAAATCCAGCTTGCAATCAGGAATTTGAGGCCTGCTGTTGAAAGAGTTGGAATTCTTCTGGTTCTTCAAAACTTTCACTATAAAACAACAAAGCAAATTCTCTGCAAACTGCTCCCATGCTCCAAGGTCTCTGCCTGCACTTCCTTGGATACCAACTGCTCAGTGTTTGTGAAAGCCTGGCATTTTTTTTGAATGCACATTCTGCTTGTGACACACTCACACTCCCTTCACTGATCCATGAAGGGCCCAAGTGCCTCAAAACCACCATGGCTGGTGTCAAGATCCTACAGAAAACTTGTGGTGTGACAGGGAGAACAAACAAGATTCCTTTTTTGAAAATTACCTTGATTCAGGGCAAAATTTCCAATGTCTGGTCAAGAAAATGACCAAGCACCTTGATAAAGTCACTGTACCAGCCCTGAGAATGGCACCCATGAGCTTTAATCTCTCCACAGCCACTCACATCTGAGGCAAAGAACTGCAGCCCTTGTTCTTTCTCTGCACTGACAAAGAGATTTCATTTCTTCCTTAGATGTTTCAAACCAAAAGGTGTTATGAGCTGAATTATTAACCAGCACCATTATCTGGAATCTAGAAACTCCCCTTTGAAGGGAGCAACAGCCCTTCTGACTCCACCATCAGCTCTTGGATGAGCAGCGGGAAAGAGCTTCCTGTGAGGCTGCAGGCTGCACTGACTCTGGCTCTAGAATGGATCCAAAGTGCTCTTAGTGTCCTGAACAGCCTCAGCTCCCTCAGCCTGTCCTCATGAGCAAGATGCTCCAGTCCTCTCACATCCTCATAGCCTCCTCTGGACCTGCTGCAGGAGCTCCATGTCCCTCTGGCACTTAGGAGCCCAGCACTGGACACAGCACTCTGGTCCTGTTCCAAGAGCTCCATGTCCCTCCTGTCCTGGTGACCCCAGAACTGGACACAACACTCCAGATGTGCCTCTCCAGGGCTGAGCAGAGGGACAGGATCACCTCCCTGACCTGATAATGCTCTTCCTAATGTCCCCAGGATCCCATTGGCCTCCTTGGCCCCCAGGGCACACTGCTCAGGGACACTTTGCACTCCTTGTCCCCAGCAGGTGTGTTAGGACCGACAGATCGTGCTGAAACAACCTGTCAGGGCTGTGTGATGTGAGGTGTGAGCCACACATCTCTGGTGGGGAATCTCACCCCACCCCATTCCATCACTAAGACACCAAATGACACCATGTTCCTTGCTTTTTGGAGCCCTCTGCTGCTGCTCCAGATGGATTTTTACAGACAACCATTTCCTGAACTGGGATATTGCCATGATCATGTGGGTTAAGACCCCCCAAACCTCAAAAAGCCAAAAAACTGAGTGATGTTTCTATTCCACTGAGGAAATAAAGGCCCAAACCCGGCTGGTAGTTGAGGAACGACAGAGCCTGCTGAAACAACCTGTCAGGGCTGTGTGATGTGAGGTGTGAGCCACACATCTCTGGTGGGGAATCTCACCCCACCCCATTCCATCACTAAGACACCAAATGACACCATGTTCCTTGCTTTTTGGAGCCCTCTGCTGCTGCTCCAGATGGATTTGACAACACAACCATTTCCTGAACTGGGATATTGCCATGATCATGTGGGTTAAGACCCCCCAAACCTCAAAAAGCCAAAAAACTGAGTGATGTTTCTATTCCACTGAGGAAATAAAGGCCCAAAATTAAGCAAAATTGCCATGATCATGTGGGTTAAGACCCCCCAAACCTCAAAAAGCCAAAAAACTGAGTGATGTTTCTATTCCACTGAGGAAATAAAGGCCCAAAATATTGCCATGATCATGTGGGTTAAGACCCCCCAAACCTCAAAAAGCCAAAAAACTGAGTGATGTTTCTATTCCACTGAGGAAATAAAGGCCCAAAATTAAGCAAAATTGCCATGATCATGTGGGTTAAGACCCCCCAAACCTCAAAAAGCCAAAAAACTGAGTGATGTTTCTATTCCACTGAGGAAATAAAGGCCCAAAATTAAGCACTTGGAATTTACCTTTGGACACAAAGGTTTGCTCACTATCTATCACTTGTCAGGCACCACAAAGTGTAAACCAATACAAGAGGCTTTATACCAATCCAATACTACTGAACTATATTTTCCACAGAAAATAGAAGCTCAGTAACTGTTTAGCAGAAACAATCTAAGCCTTTATCTTATTTTTCAACAAATATCTTTGCCTTCCGTGGCCAATCTCAAAATACTTTTTTATTTAAGGTCAAAGACTGTGTGTTATAACCTTAATATCTATGTATAAAATATATAACCTTCTACTTCATCACCATAAGTAAACCTGTGCTGTTACCTGCCAATGACATCTTCCTCTTCTTCAAGGGATTTCCCACCTCCACATGCACATGAGGGGTGATTCCCAAGGATGCCTTTGCCAAGGATATCCTTCCTGGAGGATGCAGACTTAAAGGACAGTGGAAGGGAAATTTCTTCTGACAAAGATGACGTTGAATAGAAACTCAAGTGTATTTGCAATCATAGAATCATAGAATTTAGGGGTTGGAATGGACCTTATAGATCATCCAGTCCCAAGCCCCTGCCATGGGCAGGGACATCTCCTCACTAGATCAGGTTGCTCAAGGCTCATCCAGCCTGGCCTTGAACACTGCCAGAGTCAGGGCAGCCACAGCCTCCCTGGGCAACCTGTGCCAGTGTCTCACCACCCTTAGAGCAAAAAACTCTTTTCTCACATCCAGCCTAGACTTTCCCTCCTTCAGTTTGAACCCATTACCCCTTATCTTATCACTGCAGTTCCTAACACAAAGTGCCTCTGCAACTCCCTTGTAGGCCCTTCAGATAGTGAAAAGTTGCTCTGAGGTCTCCACACAGTCTTCTCTTCTCCAGACTGAAGAGCCACAACTCCTTCAGCCTGTCCTCATAGGGGAGATGCTCCAGTTGTCTTATCAACTTCGTGGCCTCCTCTGGACTTGCTCCAACAGTTCCATGTCCTTCTTGTGTTGAGGATACCAGAACTGTGTGCAGTACTCCTGGTGTGGTCTCACCAGAGGAGAGAGGAAGAATCACCTCCTTTGTCCTGTTGCCCACACTCCTGTGGATGCAGCCCAGGATTCCATTGGCTTTCTGGGCTGTGAGCTCACACTGCAGCTCATGGTGAGCTTCTCATCCAAATACAATTTTATTTTGAAAGAGATCTAGTACGAAGGATCAGCCCTTGGTGCCTGATTATCCTCTGTGTGGTTGAGGTAATGGGTAATAAAAAGCAAATTCCAGAGATGAATGAATTAGGGAACAGGAAGCCACAGAATCAGCTACTAGGAAAGCCATATCAGATCAAGTGCTGGGGAAAGACTTGGTCTCTCAGCAGTGGGAACACCAGAAGTTCCTGAAGGGAATACCACAAGGAGATGAGATCCCTTCCTCTGGGTGTATGGAGTTAAGTCCTGCTGTGGATCCATGTAGATAGAAGCAACCAGGATTTTAGGTAAGATCCAGGTTACCAAGTCAAGTGTCCAGGAAGAAATGAGTTCATCAAAAAACCAAACCAACCAACCCATACACACTGAAACTTCTGCCTCTGCTCAGGAGGCCTCAGCTTGACACCTGTGACACAGGTCATCTTCTGGGATGCACTATAGGATCTCAGATGTATTTCCAATTGGAGAAAATGCCCACACAAAGGACAATTTAAATCCTTGTAGTTTCTTTAGAGAAGATAGGACAGACAAGGATGGGAGAGGGGCAGCAATGAAACCACAAAAAGGGATAAAAGCTGGAGAAGTCAGGGCTTAAAAGACCAATAGTTTGCTGATTATTTGAACCCAAGAGGAAAAATGGTCACATTTAGCCAAAGTGGTGGAAAAATGGGCATTTCCCTTACAACAAGCCCTTTTCAGGGACTGCCAGGACTAAACCAACAGCTTTGGAGTGATTTTCTATCCCAAACATCCTCTCTGAGATAAGAAGTTCTTTGATTGTGACTCATATCACTCAGAGTGATCCTTAAGTCCTGGATGAAAAAGAAGCTCCTGATGAAAGTGAGAGGACAAAGCTGGACTGTGTGAAAAATAAACACTGGAGTATCCATGGCCTGAATGGCTCTTGGCTATCCCTAACACCAACACGTTATCCTGGGCCATAACCAGGCCAAGTTGGATAAAGTTGGGTAAAGTTATATTAAAAAGAAGCATGAATAAAATACAAAGGTTGCTCTTTGCAGGAGAGGAAACTGGATGATCAAGCTTGGGTAGGCCAAGCCTTTTTCAACACACATAAGCATAACTTGCTTTGCTTGTCCTCTGTGAGGGGGAAAAAAAAGGGCTGTGCATTATGCTGTAGTGGAAAAGGAAGCCCTTGCATTCTCACTTCAGATCTTTTGATATCTGCTAAGTCAGGTCCTCCAAAGAAGGGTTTCCACCAGCATGGTAGAAAGCATTTAGAGCCAGTCTTGCAGTTGTCTTTAATAAGGCACCTTGGAGGTGGGGCTGGTTCCTAAAGGCACTTTAGGTTTTCTCCTTCATCCAGTGAAACTCAGGGTGCAGAAAGCTGACTGGGAAAAAAAAAAGTGGAGCTGTTTCCCAGTGTTTCCAGGATATTAAAGAACCTCTTTTAGTTCAGGCAAGGACAGTCTTCAAAGACAAATGTGGACTTGTTAACTAAGACAAATTCTGGTGAAGTCAAGCAGAAACCCACTGCAGTGCTGAGGACACTCACTCTGCTGCTGCCCTGACTCCTCACTTGGATTACAAACCTCATTCCATGTTCAGTGCTTCTTTCAAATAGATATTTGGAACACACAACACCTTCCCTTTCTCCAGCAGATCCATTTTCCATCTATGTCCTTCATTCCACAAGGCCTTAAGTTCGCTCCTAGTCTCCTCTGCATTCCCCTGATCCTGGTGTGCTGCTCACCTGGAACATGCTGCTGCCAGGTGGGAGCTGCAGAACCAGCACTGCAGGCAGAGGGTCAGGGCTGAGCAGCTCTGTGGTGAGGCTGAGTGGGCTCAAGCATAGTTACCAGGCTCCTCAAATTTCTCTTTGCAGAATTCTATTGCTTATTTAAGAATCACCCAGTAAAATCAATTCCAGAGATGTGTCCTTTTTGTGGATGAGGCCTTTTTTTTTTCAACTTTGTGCATGAGGCAGTTTTCTGTAGGTGTTATTGTCTGGTGACACTCAGAGCTATCGAAAAGCAAAGGTATTATTGCAGGATAGAGTCTCAGAACCAGTTGTTCTGAGGGAGAAATCCTGGATGAAATCAAATTTAGTCCAATGTTCTGGTGTCCTCAACATAAGAAGGACATGGAACTGTTGGAGCGAGTCCAGAGGAGGCCACGAAGTTGATAAGACAACTGGAGCATCTCCCCTATGAGGACAGGCTGAGGGAGTTAGGGCTGTTCAGCCTGGAGAAGAGAAGACTGTGTGGAGACCTCAGAGCAACTTTTCACTATCTGAAGGGCCTACAAGGGAGTGGCAGAGGGACTCTGTGTTAGGAACTGCAGTGACAGGACAAGGGGTAATGGGTTCAAACTGAAGGAGGGAAAGTCTAGGCTGGATGTGAGAAAAGAGTTTTTTCCTGTGAGGGTGGTGAGACACTGGCACAGGTTGCCCAGGGAGGCTGTGGCTGCCCCAGCCCTGGCAGTGTTCAAGGCCAGGCTGGATGAGCCTTGAGCAACCTGATCTGTTATCCCTGCGCATGGCAGGGGGTTGGGGCTGGATGATCTATAAGGTCCATTCCAGCCCCTAAATTCCATGATTCTATGATAAGTAAATGTAATAAAAATAACTGGAGATGGGAAAACAGCTCAGACCAATTTATTTGCAGTTCTTGGCACTTCTATGAGGTTTTATATGAGAGAATATATATGAATCATAGAATCATAGAATCAACTGGGCTGGAAGAGACCTCCAAGATCATTGAGTCCAACCCTACCGTGGTTAGTAGACCATGGCACTAAGTGCCACATCCAGTCTCATCTTGAAAGCCTCCAGGGATAACCAAAACTGTTTTTAATACCTCTTCCTGTTGCCCTTTTTAATATGATGTTGCAGTTTAGAGCAACAAACCCAGGAGCTAAGCAACACAGCAAGAGCTGGAGAATATCCTTCCAAAGAGCAAGAGATGTGGGAATGAGTCATGTTACCTCAGAAGCTAATTCTGAGCAGCTTTATGATGAAATCTGGAGAACTTTGAGAACATTGTGTGACCTGTGAACAGATTACAGTTCTGCCAGAAACGGAAATGATATCTATGTTTCACTCACTAGAAACTCCAAAGGGTGTTTGCAAACCTGAGCAAAGCACCAAATGAAACCTTTGAAGGGCTGTCATAAAGGCAAAGTAAGAGAGTGATGGCAAAGGAGAAATTCTTTGTCATTTCTTGGAGTGATTCTGAGGAAAACTAAGCAGAATTACAAACCTCCACAATGTTCTCAGAAAATAAAAGGAAGGATCTGATGGGAAAAGTGCCTGTGACATAGGAGGTAAGTGCAAAACATCAAATCCAGATGATATGCTGTTAAAAGCTACAAGAAAAACACCCAAACCTCTGAGGGAAGCATTTGCTGAGGGCTGTGCTATCAAAGGGGAAGGTGGAGATTCCTTTCCAAGACTTCAAGGCTTCAAATTGGATCAACAAACAGACCTGCTGCCCTCACAGACTTCTGTCCTACCCTCTTCATTGGAGACAAGGTATTTCTGTGCTCTTTTATCTAAGATATAGTTAATCTAGTCCTACCTGGGTGCAATTACCAGCTCTGTTCTGTCCCTGGCTGTTCTGAAATAACTGGCAGGGAACAATGAATCCTAAGGAGACAGGGATGAATGGCTTCTTATAGAGTAAATTAAGGAAAGATACAGCCCTTTCCTTCAAACAAGATAGATCAGCCTCAAAGCAGATTTGGCTTAACCCAAAAAAGAGATATACTCGGGCTCAGAGAAGCTCTGGATGGACTTTGCATCTCAGCAAGAAAATATCCCAACAGAAAATACCCAGGGAGGGGATGTGGATGATGGACAGAACTCTTCCCTGAAGGAACAGCAAAGTGGAACAGGACTCTCCATTCTAGAGAAAATGCAACTGAAGGAACTAAGACAGAAGGATTTAAAATCATGGGCAGTGAGAGGGTATGAATATAGAACCATTCACATCAAAGCCAAGTGGAGATGCAATGGATATGCAGGAGCAGTAAAAGAGACAAAAAAAGGTGACTCCTGGCACAGCAGTTGTGCAGTGACATCCTTGCCACAGTCTGCATTGGTTGGGAGAAAAAGGCAAACTCATGGAAGTGAAATCCACTGAGAGCTATTAAATACAACTCATGTCATGGTTTATTAATTCCCTCAGCCCACACAGAATCTTTGAGGGTGGAAAAGCCCTCCAAGATCAGCAAGTCCAACCTGTGACCCATCACCACCTTGTCAGCTAGACCAGAGCACTGAGTGCCATGTCCAGTCATTCCTTGAACACCTCCAGGGACTGGAACTCCACCACCTCCCTGGACAGCCCCTTCCAATGCCTGACAGCCCTTTCAGTGATGAAATACACACTGCTGGAAGTATTCTGGAACAGCACTGGCCCTTGCTTGCTCTGCTCTTGTCCTCCTCCCTGGGCATTGCTGCCAGAGGGAACAATGAGTTGATGGATGTTTGGTCTGACCAAGGCCAATGTTCTCTCCAAAGCAGAGGACAAGTCACTGGAGAATTATTGAGGCATTCACTAAATCCTGTGTCCTCAAAACTGGAAAAAATTGGATTAATTGGATAAAACAAGCATGTGAAATCTAGCTGGAGGGATGACAACACTAACATCATATTCTTATGTGTTTAGATTAGAGATTAGCCAAAAAGCCTTCCCTGTGAGGGTGCTGAGGCACTGGCACAGGTTGCCCAGAGAAGCTGTGGCTGCTCCATCCCTGGAAGTGTTCTAGGCCAGGTTGGATGGGGCTTGGAGCAACCTGGGCTAGTGGGAGGTGTCCCTGCCCATGGCAAGGGGTGGGATGAGATGAACTTTAAGGTCTTTCCAATCCAAATCATTCCAAGATTCTATGAAATAAATACAAACCCAATGTGACAATCAGATCTGTTCCAAGCTTGAACAACCACCATCATTTCTCCAAAGATCTGTCAGAAACTGAAGGAATATCTGGACATTTCTAGGCAGCAATAGGCAGTAACACAGGTTATCACCAGCTCAGCTGGCCCAAAGGGCTCAAAGCTGACACTCTCCAGCATCTCCCATCCCACTCCAGCACATGTTACATGGGAAATACCAAGGAAGAACCTTAAGACCATCATTTCATGGTGACCTTGAGATATCAGGCCCAAAAGTTATGCCTAGGAGAAGCTAGTCACCTATCTGGGGTAACTCAAAGCTGTGCAGGAATTAGGAAATTCAACTGTACCTGTTCCTGCCTGATCAATGAACACATGGGAATGGGCCTGGATACCAAATCTGTGCAAACTCTGGTGCTTTACCAACCCTAAGAGTGATGGAAATGAAAATGATCCCTAAGGACTCTTCAAGAAGGGCAAATGGGAAGACAATGCTGTCTGAACTTCAACATCCAGGTGGGATTAGTGCCTTCCTTCTCCATAGCCTCAGAGGTCTGGCAGCTAGTGGCTCTCTGCACACTCCATGAACTAATAGGCTCATCAGAAAGAAATTAATTGTCTTCCAAAGGTATCCATCTAAGAAAGCTGGAGTGACTCAAGCCCTGGGAGGTGCCTGTTTCTCCCCACTGCCTCTGTATGTAATCCAAAGACAAGCTCAGGCACATCCAAGTACCTATTACACAGGCAGATGAATCTTAGGCAAGATGAATCCTACAACTAGTTTTACAAGTGCATTACTAATGCAGCTACTCTGCTTTTCTCAAGGGAAAATGTGCTGCTGTTCAGGCTGTGTTAAAACAGATGTTTTCAGCTGCTTCTTTCCTTTAAGAACCTCCTTTTGGCCATGGGAATTTTTAGCCTTGCATGCAAAGACAATTCTTTCTCCTCACAGAGGGTGTATCATCAAGAGTAACACAACTGCTCTTGAGCTCACCACGAAGGTGATCACATGTAAAGGAACCCTTAGATACAGATGTATTTGAAAGGCAAGATTGGACTTGCAAGGTCAGGTGGCACCAAGAATTCCCATTTCTCTCAGTCTCCTGGACTGATTTTTCCTTATTCCCTGATAATAAACCTTCACTGCACTTCTTTGGTGCAATCTCACTATTAGCAAAGGGTTTGCAAAGAGCTGAAAGCAAACAGAAGTCAATCCTTCAAGTAACCATGGTCTAACAAGACCCAAATGGGCTGGATGAAGCCTTGAGCATCCTGGTCT
The DNA here is from genome assembly GCF_000695815.1 of Acanthisitta chloris. Classification (NCBI taxonomy): domain Eukaryota; kingdom Metazoa; phylum Chordata; class Aves; order Passeriformes; family Acanthisittidae; genus Acanthisitta; species Acanthisitta chloris. The sequence continues at coordinate 2,616 of NW_008677590.1, read as the reverse complement.
AGTAGGAGGTGTCCCTGTCCAGGGCACAGGGTTGGGACTAGATGATCTGTAAGGTTCATTCCAACTCCTAAATTCTATGATCTTTGCCTTTACTGCTTTTTCAGTAAGAAGCATAACAAAACCCCAGAAAAATCTTCTTGTTGCTGGAGTCAAACAAGTTGAAATAGACGTAATGAGAAATCTTTTGACAAAGTTCTTTGATTTATTTTGATGGGATGTCAAAAGTGGAAGGAAGAGAGCCAAGAATACGGTTGAAAATGTAATTTTTAGGCCCCTCATGTAGGAAATACGTAGTTTAAGATTAAGTATGACCTTCCAAATATGCTAATCTCAAGGTTGTGCTCTCAAGGTGAAGGAAATAAGGTTTTATGATGTGGACATGGGAAGAAATAAACTTTCAGCATTCTGTATGTTCTAATGGGCAGTAGAAAGGAGAGTGAAGAGATTAAGAGATATATGGAATCATGGAATGGTTAAGGGACCTTAAAGCTCTTCTCCCAACCCAAACCATTCCATGATTCTCTGATGGGAACTAACTCAAGAGTTGGGTAACTTACAGTCATCATTCTGCAAGTTCACATCAAATCATTAAGAGTCACTAAATAAACACAACCTAACCCTGAAAATTTGTTGAGAGTTAACATTTAGGAGTGATTATTTCCTGCTCAGGAACAGCAGAAAATACGTGGCTTTATTCCTAAGTATTTTTATTTTAGTCGGTATTTTTCCCATATAGTAACTGAGAATTCCTTTGTTTATTATTTTACCTTTGGATAGAGAAATTAAGATCATCTAGTTTTAACACATCCACAAGACACCACAGGATGCCAAGTGTGGGAGATTTACAGGAATTTTTCCTGGATGTTTAACACAGAGTTCCATGTTGTGAGACATTGGGAACAAACTGGCACTTTGCAAACAGCAATATCTGTTATCTCTCCAGTTACTTCACATTTACAGCCAAGACATGCCTAAATCAGCAGGACAGTGAATTGTCAGCCTGTTGGAACTCAACTGTGGAGAAAACCTCATGTTTGCCTCGTTCTGCCTTTCTAGAAACTGAGATTCCAAGAGCCAAAGTTCCCTAAAACCAAATCCAGAAAAAGAGAGGCCAAAAAAACCTAAAGGCTTTGTCTGTCTTAGCATTTACTCTCCCCTTGGTCTGCAGGGCACCAGGCAGAACAGGCTGCACTGAAGAAGTCTGGACTGTCTCATCTTTGGCTTGACAGTGTTGACATCAACTCTTTAAATGCTTTCTAACCTGGTACTGAGGTGAATTTCTTCCCTTCTCAAATGCTTCTTTTTGTTTGCTTGGTATTACAGGTTCCACACACACGCCATGGAATACACCACAGGGATCAGATGGCAATTCCTACTCTGAAAAAGTAACCAAGAGTAAGCATCAGGATACTCTGCTCTGTCCTAAAGGTGGGTGATGCTGCAGGAAGCAGCACCAACTGCTTCTCCACTTCTCCCACCTGGAGCCTTACAGCTCTGCATCATACCACATCAGCCCTGCCTGAGAGCCACTGCAAAAAGAGCTGCTCAGCTCCCTTCAGATCGTGGGGCTGAGCCAACACAGCCACACAATGGGTCAGGCTGGAAGGGACCACAGTGGTCACCTGGTCTCCCTGCTCTGCTCAGGCAGGGCCAGCCCAGAGCACATGGCACAGGGTTGTGTCCAGATGGTGCTGGAATATCCCAGAAAAGGAGACTCCACAGCCTCTCTGGGCAGCCTGGTCAGTGCTTGGTCACTGCAAGTTCTTCCTCCTGTTCAGGTGGAACTTCCTGGGCCTCTTGTCCCATTGCTGAACCCCACAGAGCAGAGCCTGAACCACCCTCTGACACCTCCCTGCAGTGACAGACACTGATGAGGACTAAACACTCTAAACCAAGATATTCACATCTTCCTTACATGACATCAACTACAATGCTCTCAAGCTGATAGGGAATTTGTGGAAGAATCCTCTCATAGCTCAGAAAACTTTCAAGGAGGGTTAGACCAAAAAACACCCATGTTCTAGGGCTTTACACCAATAAATAAGTTTTCTCTTTAGCTCTCACCTACTCATTCAATCCTCTTACCATGTTCTAGGGCTTTACACCAATAAACAATTTTTCTCTTTAGCTCTCACCTACCCATTCAATCCTCTTTAAAAACTCTCTGGTTTGTAATTCTCTTCCAGGAGACAACTGGCTCTTCTCCTTGCACAACACTGACAGGATGCTCTGGTTGTCACTTTGTGTCACAGATTAATTGAGGGCTTATGAAGCATCCTTGAGAGTGGGCAAGGAGCAGTAACATTCACCTGGCAGAGCTGGGCCAGCTCCACAGGGATCAGCTGAAGGTGTCCCAGTGCAGCACACAGCAGAGACTGTACTGTACCCTACAGACTGACACACATGAACCACTTTCCCCACACTTTGTGAAGAACAACCCTTTTCCTACACTGGGTGAGCTGAACAGCCACCAGAAGGACAGATCACCCTTTCTCCCTCAGGATGGTGCTGCTTTCCAAACCCCATTCCCCACAGCACCTCTCAAACCCACCTGTTGGGCTGTCTCCTCAGTGCACTCTCAGCCCCTGCCATCCCTCAACACCCCCCAGTCCCCTC
>NW_008677589.1:0-15845 GCF_000695815.1 Acanthisitta chloris | reverse complement strand
CGGCAGCACAGTGCCCCCTGGCGCAAGCGCCCGCACCCGCGGCCACCGCGGCACTCAGCGCGCTGGGGCACGAGAAACGGCAATCAAGCTCCTTCAGAAGCTGCAGAAAAAACATCCCAGTCTGTGCAGAAGGAAATACACGTACCTCCCGACGCTGCAGCCAAGCCCTAAACACAGCACAGCAAAACTTACCCTTTCTTAAACGAGGGAGTTATATATGCCTACCCGAGATTCCTTGATAATGCTACTACCGTAGATCGATAAAGAACTCAAGAGCAAAGCTCTCTGGTTCCTCAGCTCTCCCCACACTGCCCAGCCTTTGGCTAAGCTGGGGCAGCTCTTACTCAAGCCAGTGCACGCCCTGAAGTACACTGAGAGGGGTCAGGGAGATCTTTGCACTAGCCATTTAGTATATTAATACTCATAGAAGCACAAGCAAAGTAAACAAAACAAAAATGTTCCAAGTGCTAACAATGCCAAACTATTAAACAGAGTCATTGCTTCAGCAGTAGGATCTTCTCCCACAGATCCAGGACAAAGATGATCCCATGAAACTGCATGTGGCACTTTGTGCTATGGACTAGTAACGATGGTAGTTACTAACAATGGTAATAACGAAGGTCTAGTAACGATGGTTAGACTCGATGATCCTTGAGGTCTCTTCAAACCTGGTTGATTCTATGATTCTATGAAAACACCCACAAATCCTTGAGAGATTTCTGATGTGTGCAGTACTGTTAACTAGCAGCAAGTGTACTGTACCACGGCGTTGGGCTCAGCAGAAAAATTCTCACTTAAAAAGACACTGTAGCAAAGATCAAATGTTTGGAGCTGAAACAGTCCATGCTTGCCATCTTTAAAGGTCTGTCAGCACTTTTCCCAGCACCAGCAGATAAATTAGTGTAGATGTGAACCAAACTCAGTGTGTAATACCTCACATTTTGTCTAATAGCATTTTCATAAGTTTTAGTTGCATATTATTTCACAGAAATAACTGTGCAAAAAGTTTGCCTCTTTTTACAAAAGCATCTGTATCAAACAAGAGGCTGTACATTACACTCACAAAAATCCAGTTGTTTATTGCTTTCCATTGACCCAGCATCATATGGAAAGATGGACAGGATGGGCAAGCCAAAAGGCAGACCCAGGAACAATCATAAGAGAAATATCACTAAAGTACAATGAACGCACACTACACTCAATAATATAATCTGTGTTTTTATTTCTATCCCAGATTGGGAACAGAAACATTCCACTGCAAAGGGAGACTGACAAACACAATAAAAGCACTTGTAACTAACATAGCCTTTCATGCCATGTAACAACCCAAGCAGCTTTTTTTCTTTGGGTTGTCCTTTCTGCCAGTTGCTTCACAGGAAGCATTTGTACCTGCCCTTAAGACGCAGCTGCTACAGGTGTGACCCAGTCTTTATCATCATTGGTGACTTGCCTTACCTAGAATTGCTTCTGTCTTTGCTCAACAGTATGGTAAGGAAACAAGGAGTTAGGGCTGAGTCATCTATGCATGAGCTGTCCCTGTTTGCTCACTCCCGGACATTCTCAGTGCCCAGCGGACAGACTGTGGCAGCAACAAGCCAAACACCAGAACGGGACATTAGAGGGCAGCAAGCACTTACTGCTGCCTGGCTTTATCCAGCCATAACCAAGGGAAAGGTAAACAAACACCTGTCCCCCAATGCTTGGCGGGGAGAAAAGGTTTCCATGCCCATTCCAAAAAAGAATTCTAAACGAATTTCCTGGTTTTGAAGAACTGCAGCATACAAGAGGCAGATTTAGAAATATACCACACCCAGCTGAACTGAGTGAACAGGGCAACGTTAATTGCAACAACCTGGAGAGTTTCTATAGCACTTCAAGAACATTCAGGTCACTCAGACAGTAACTTGTGAAATCCAGAGCACCATAATCTCATGTGAAAGGACTTTTATTTATGAAAGCGTGATTAAGACTCCTTGCAATATACACAGACAACCCCTACTCCAGCTGTACCAGGCAGGAATTGCAATGCTACAGTTCACACAAACAACATGCAGAACGATGCTCTGATCATTGGTTATCTCAAGTGGGTTTTTTTTTTTTATTCAGAAGGACACCTGAGGAAAGGCTGTCTGGCACTGAAAGTTATCATTAAGGCTTTTTACATGTTCTAACAAAATGAAGCTATTTAAAGTACCGACATTCCTTACCATAAAACTCCAATTACACCACCAGGTTCTGTAACAGTAGAAAAGAAAGTTTCAAAGCCATTTTTATAAGCCTCACTTGAGAGATGCCAAGAAATAGACACTGAACTTCCTTTTCATGCTCAAAATAGTGATTCATGACAGAACATTTTTGGAAAACTCACATTTTCACAGTTCTTTTAAAATTACTGCAGAGCCCTTTTATTTCTCTAGTTGCCTATCAGCATTATAACAAATTAAACTACTTAAGGTCTAAAGGCTGAGGACTAGTGAAGTGATGCACATGAAAAGAGTAAAACGAGTAGGCTCAAGCCCTCCATTACTAATTTGTACAAAGAGTCGAGGAGAAACTCTGCAATATGTGCTTTTATTTCACTTACCCATTTTGTGACCTCAGGAAAAACAGCTTGAGGAGGAGCATGTAGTGAACAAAAGGGTTAGAGTACTTATTTCTAAAAAAAAAAAAAAATAATGAAACAAAACCCACAAAACACCACCACCAAAAACCAAGCCAAACCAGTGTCAGCCCTATCAAAAGCTGTTGCAGCCATGCCAGTATAAGGATGCAAACAAGGCATCATTCATGAGCAAAAGATGCAGTCCTAGATTTGCCTGGGTGCTGCAGCTGGATGATGCACACAGGCACACAACAGTTTAGGGTTCTTTCTTTGCTTGTTTGTTTAGGTTTTGGGTTGGTTTGTTTTGTTGGGGTTTTTATTTTGGTATTTTTGCCCCAGGAGCAGCCCATACACACTTTGGGAGGCACCGAAGATGGTTACACTGAAAAGGGAACACATAACTGAAATTCAATGTCTGGCTGCACAGTCTCTAGCTCTTAAGTGGTCTAGCATGTAAAAACACTTTGAACTACAAATACCTATTACAGATCTTAACATGCAACAAGAGCCACAAATTCTACCTTACACGCTTCTTCCACCACCAAGTGGTGGAAATGCTCCTCAGAAAAGGGCATTTAGTGACAAAGGCTGTAAGGGTACTCCAAAGCACAAACGCTTTATCACGTAAGAAAACTAGCCAAACACACAGTAGCAAGCCTGCCCAAAGAGCCTGAGCTGGAAGCTTAAGCTCTGCTTTGCCTTCTGCAAAGAAAGTGGCCCTGCTACTCCACAGCTAAAGCCTAAACACCAGCAGTTCACAACAGAGAAGGTAATGTGAGAATTTCAGTATGAGGGTGCCAATAAGGGATGGAACAAGACCTTGAACAAATCACTAGCACTTTCATGGGGGTTAAGTCTAACCCAGTATCAACCAAAAATAGCTTTCAAACCAGAGAAAGCTTCCTGATCATAAGCTAGCCACCTGCCCTAAGGAAGCTGCTGTGAACCACAGACTGCAAGACAAAGTATCAAGACACCCTTCTCAGCTGTGAGAGACAAAGCAGCCTCCAGGCACTCCCCTGAACTCAATAAATCCCCACTCTTAAAAGCAAGCTGTGCAACTACATGTATTTAGTACAGTCCACATTAAAAGCATTCACAGCTTGTTTGACCTTAAGGGATGTTAGGTTCACAGACCAAATATCCCTCACACTTCTAGTTCTTCTCCATTCTATCCCAGAAAAACATGAGAGTTTTCCCATTACTCTGCATGCTTCTGGACTTAAAATGGATATCTACCAAGACTTGTTAGTTAAAGGGAAAGCAAGATCAGATGCATTCTCCTCCGACTCCATTTAAAATTGTCTTTATTTCAGTCATTTTAAGCAGAAACCTCTCACAGCAGTTGGGATAAGCAGGCTGTTATACCATTACACTGTTACATTCAATTGCAGAGATACATCTCACTTCATACAAATATAAGCAAAAGGTGTGTTTGTGGTGAGGCTTTTCAAGGAGCAGTTCCTAAATGTCTCAGTGTGCCAAGAACATCGACCTGCACTCTTTGCATCAGGAGGCCAACTGGGAACACAGTACCCCTCGCCCGTGGAACACAGGGGGAATTAAACTGGTGTGTCATGACAAACCTTACCTGACAGAAAAGCACATTCAACTTGCTTGAGGAATCCAACTGTTCACCTATATTCAGTATTGTCATGGGTGGGGGTTCTTAATTGCACAAAGGTACAAAGCACTACTTCTTGGATTACTTAAAGTTAAAAATGAGCACTACCCTCGAGTCTTCACTCTTAAAGTATCTGAGGCACAAGTATGTGTGTATACTTGTTTTATTTATAATTTGTCTTGGGATACCAAATGTATTTCTCCTTCAAGTGATTCAACAAAATAGTTGACCTCATTTCAAAACATCCACTGATCCATTTTCCATTCAATGGCAATATCGAATGTTAAAAGGAACATAAAAACAAACATGCACACAATTGTACAGTTTTCATAAATGTCTATTTCATTATTTGTGGGTAGCGCATTAAACAGTTAAATACATTTAAATAATGTTTAAGTGACTGCACTAATTCAGAATTTTAACTAGATGGGTAACCAATTTAACTAGAAACCAGCTAACAAGTAACTGTCTAAATACTTCAAATACAGCTCTTGTTCTAGGTCATCCTTCCTGGAAAAAAAAGCCTGCTGGTCATATTGGAAATACATTTTAAGGCCAAATTCTTCTGATATCCCTTCTCTGCAGCAGTTTCTTCACCTTTTTAAGCCTCCAATTCCAGGCCAAGACCAAGTTTATGGCCACCAGCATTGATGCTCTTTCCATCTATCAGGGCAGACAGCGTAAGCTTCACACCTGTAAGATTTTTAAGCAACATGTTCAGAACACAGAGCAGAGCTTTCATGCAACACAACATCCATCATTACAAGTCCCAGCTGTAGCAATTTTTCTGTCACTATTTTCCTCTAAAGATTTCTAAGGAAGAATCCATTTACCCATGAAATCTATTCCAAGTTAGCTATGTGCACCAAGACAGATGCCTTTTGTAAACACTGTGTTATAAAGGGGATAAACAAAGTCTCTAATTGCTAAGTAGACATGAGCTCTCCTGTGCTAGAGGTGTGCAATGGATAAGGAAAATTTATGGACAGACAGACAGACACTTGTACCAACAGAGGGATGGAATGAAACTACATTTTTATTGGTTTTCACATTAGGAACTAACCAGTGGTAATAAAGCATTAACAGGTGTTTTCATATTTAAGCAGAACAAGTTAAATTCTGGAGGGTTATCTTACTAAATATGAAGAGCAGGAAGTGTGAGGGTTTGACAACTAGTAATTATTTCAAGGCCTGCTATCATTCCATGTGAAATGTTCAGAGAAAGCAATGACAAAAAAAAAGGAAGACTGTTTTGCCTAGCCTAAAGCTATCCTATCAAACACAATCCAATCCATTCCTGTACAAATCAGTGAGGAATACAATGCATTAATACCATTACATAAAATGGAGTGTGTCTTGTTTAGATAGAGGTTTGATGTGCAACATAAGTTTGTTTGCCTTCAAGACAAAATTTTTCTGAAGAAGGAAAATAGTTGCATATAAATGCATAGATGTCAGGTGTTTTCTTTGTGATGCATAAAAGGTATATATGTGACACAATTCATGTCATAACTCTTACCTGGCCTCAGAGTTTGGGTGTAACCCACTCCAACTAGACTAGAATTGTTCACTTTTGCCTAAAAAAACAACAAACAAAGAAGGACAAAAGCAATGCTATTGATTAGTTCTTTGTCATCATTCAGAAACCAGAATAACTATGGCAACACTGCCATTATCAGCTTAACCAAATTCTACTTGTTCTTTCAATACCTCTCTGCTTTCTGAATTCTCTCTTTCCAGCTTGCCCAACTTACAGCTGAAACTGTAAGAGCTTTAATAGGCTGAATATTTAAGAGCAGACAGAATGTAAGGGTGGAGAGAACTGTTACTGGAATGTGGTTTCACAGGTGAACGTCCCCACTTCCCCCTTTTCAGAAGGCAACAGCCACTAACCACCAGTGTCCCAAGAGATGCCACTTCAGAAGAATCCTCCATGTTTGTATTACGAAAGAATTAATACCTTGCAAGTCCAATCAGTCCAGCAGCAAATATTTCATAATATCATGATAAACAGTACATGCAAAATCATTTAGCTCACTTTGCATCACTTCCTCAACAGGATGATTCCAATGATCCAGGTTCAATCCTAACTTCATCACAGACAGAAAACTTTTCTGCCTATCACATTTTTTCATCAGTATTGCCAGATGAGAATGTGACAAGGCTCCCCAAAACCTGGTTTCAAAAAACCTCTTTAAACTAGACATGAGGGGGTTTATTTTTTAATTGTATTTTTCTTTTAATAAATACAGTCCCAGAGAGGACACAACATTCAAGTTAGATTCTGAGGAAGGCTTTGCTGTGTGCAATATTACAGAACTTAAATACTGCTGGTTTAAATATAACTACCTGGATCGTAAGAGTAATTCCTACAAGACTTCCGGACCTATTTCCTTCTTTTGTACTAATAACACAGGTTGGCAGAAACCAAAAATACTCTGCACCTAGCACAACCCTCCAGGTTACAGCCACACTCACCGAGATAGAAGCAGTGGAATCCAACTTGTATTTAGCCGCGATGCCAAAGCGAGTGCTGTTGCTCCCTGCTGTCCAAGCCAGGTTTACAGCAGTTTCAAGATGGTCACTCACTTTTTGGTAAATTGACCCACCAAATTCAGAACCATCATTGCTACACAAATGAAGAAAAAAGTTAGTTTCCTATATTTACATAATCCCCTTTTTATATTTTTTTGCTTAACTACTTCAAATTTTAATTCAAATGACAATTCCAGAAGCTGGGAGTTGTTTCACATTTCTTGACAAGAGAAGGGGAGATGAACAAAGGTTTCAGGGCAAAATTTAACTGCAATAATTCACGGAAATAAGAAGGTATTTCAGAGTCCTACAGCTAATTCTCACACTGATGTTGAACAAACTCCTTGAATGACATTCCAGCTCACATCCTTAGAAAACTGACAGATAAATGTAGTGAATGGGCATTCTGAATTGTATGATTATTGAATACATATGATATACCTAAAACACTAGATGGCCTTTTAAAAAATAGCTGTCACAATGTTTTACATTAATAAACTGAAATGTAATTCTTACAGTCCAGAATATAAAGTGATCCACAGTTTTCTCCATTACCCTTCAAGTTCCATAAATTTGGACATGTACAAGCCCCATCCTTCCCCTCCAAAAGCATAAACTTCTACCTCAAGGAAGTTATTTCCTAAATAAATTCACTAGAACTCCACCTATTTTTATTAACCTAGATTTAAAACACCATGTTTTTCAGTAGGTTTTCATCAGCTTGCTCTGAAGTACGTAAGATTTAAAGGCAGGAAGCCTTAAGGAAGTTCACAAACAAGATGTCTTACACTTGTTTATTTATATTGTTTCATGCACTCTTCACCCCTGAGAGGCAAGATGTCCAAAAAGCAAAGCTCTAGTCTTGCTCCAGAAACTACTACTGGCCTACTTAAAACAGAGCAACACTAATTACTACCTCTGACAAATCTACTGCCCATAAATTGTAGTCTGATACAATTCAATGTAATGTGAGAGCCAGAAAAAGTATTATGATCAGCTCTGCACAACTGAACTATTGCACTTCCAATTTACATGCACTTCAGTATTTGATAAGCTGTAGCATATATTATACAGCAAGTGCTAGTGACTCACAGGTGTTTAGTGCTGTGTGAAAAAGAGATACAAAGTATCACATGTATTTAAAGTTTCCTATTGAAAAATGCATTCCATTCAATGGCCTTGTGAGCAGCTCTTAATATTTCAAGTATTTGTATTTTGGCTAGAAGGAAAGGCAGACAAGGCCTGCTTCTGCAAAGCTGGACACAGTCTTCAGTACTTACACATTAGTGTGCAGTTGGAAGTCTCCAGTCTTGTAACCCACAGAGAAATTATTTCTTGTCAATTTTGATTTGGCACTATCAAAAGTCATCTGATAACCAGCAAGCCAGCCTTCATAACCAAAGACAGCTGAACCATGGATTGCAGGTCCAGCAAAATCAAAGTCAACATCACAGCCTAGGTTTAAGCACTCGCGTTTATAAGCCGACTTAATTTTACCACTCTTCTTTCTGAAACAGAGAAACACTTATTTTGAGACAAGGCATGCATGATCTCCTATGAACTGCCAAATTCAAGCCATATGACTCTACCCAACATATCTAAGTGCTATGCACATGCATGCCCCTGACCAGGCAGAAATACAGGCAGCCCACCCAGAGTGCACAGGGCTACCACATATAGGCATCTTCTGGTGAATGTAGCAGCAGTTTCATGCCTTCTGCAATCTTCCAAGTGTTTCTATCCCAGAAAATAAGCAAAGTGAGCTGTTGTGAGATGTGGTATGCCAACCCCATAGAACAGATGTGATGCTAAAGAACAGAAGTTTTTAACACTGGGATTTGCTAATCCAGATCAATAGCAAACCACACAAACAGCTCTGTCAATACCACAGACCAGATGAACAAGCCATAGGTGTGGTTACCCCCTAAGTAAAGTAAAAACGTTAATGATTCTTACCCTGTATTTGGTGAGAAAGTTGTATCAAATGTCAACTTCAAGCCTTTGGCAATCTAATTGAAGAGGGAGAAGATAAGATGAAGCTATAAATTCAGTTCTGCTAGATAGGTAAAAGCAAATAAATACTCTCCTAATCTATTACCTGATCTTCAATTGCAATTTCTGTTCCCAGAGTGTTATCTGTGTTCCATTTTTCTGTGAAAGTCAGCCCATACTCAGCCCACTTGTATTTGGTCTCCAAGCTCCCATTCACTTTTCCAGTGTCTGTGTTCGATGAACCAGATGTTGTGAATTCCTAAAGCAGACAGAAGATATATGTATTCCTGGAAGCATTACATAGTTTTGTTCAGCAAACACTAAGATCTTGTTATTCTATGCCACAGGAGGCAACTTGCAGGGGGAGAAGGGGGAATGGCATAGCCAAGAAGTAGATGATTTATGCTTGCATGGAGGCCTCCCCCAAACCCCATCTCAACTGCAGTGCTCCTGCCACTATTACAAAATGTACAGGGTCCCAACCTAACTCAGCAGCAAGACAGTAGTCACCATAAGTATTCTCCTTAAAAGCAGAAACAAGTTCTTGAAACGTAAGGCTGAGTTTGATCCTCCCAATGAGCAAGTTAAACCGAAAGCCAAGACCTCTGAGAGGCACATAATGCACCTCTGTAAGGGTCACATATGTATTTTCATTATTCCTGTCAACCATCCCCAAGATAAATTATATACAGCTGTGAAATGTCAGAGAATGGCATCGCTTTTCAAATTGGGGGTGGGGTGCATGGTTTGGTATTTTGTTTGGTTTGGGTTTTTGATTGTTTTTTAAAAAGAGTTCTTCGTCTAACCAATGCATCCTCACACCAGCCATAGGCACATATGTTTTACTGACATCTATAAAATTCCTATTCCCCTGGCACCTTGGTTTAATAACACACAGGAATAACATTCATGTTTGAATTGTGAGCTAAGGGAACACTCTGGCTTTATGGTACGGTCTTAGCTGGAATTCTTCAAAGTATTTAGAAGTTAAAAATACCACTCACATCTCTTTATTAAGGGAAGTAGTCCCTGATGTCTCTCACTATTTGGATTCTCACAAAGAGCAGAATGAAGAGTTTCAGTCTACCACTACTGAAAAACTAAAGGCAATACCTAGCAGAAGTTCAAGCCAGTTTTGCAAATACATGTTAAAAAGCTCTTTCCACTGAAATATTATTGCCTATAAGATTTAAAAAGTTTACTATTTCAACTTTTTAAAACATAGAATTAAACATTCTGATCTGTCTTCCTCCACGCACAATATTATTTTCAAGTAGACTTCTCACACTCACCTCCCCTAGAAGGCAACACTGATTTGAAATCACAAATCCTTAAGCACTCTTACAGCTCAGGCTCAGAAAGCACATAGCAAATGCACAGGAGACTGTTCCTTAATCATGGCTGATCAAATTTGACCACGTTAGTGAACCACTAAACCATCCACACAGTTGCACAATCCTAGTAAGGTCTGTTTCTTGGCAAGTGACAGGGACTACACAAATACCTTCAGCTTTAACTTCTTGCTTTGTACTATTCCTACTGTACAGGATCTGTGTGACTGCAACCATTGTGGCAATAGCTTCAAGAGCAGCAAATTATTACATTGTCTCTTATCTCTGCTTTAAAGCACCTGCAGTACATACATCCCAGCAGCATCTCCTCCTGGGAAGAATGGCTTATAACTGATAAGGGATTCACATTAGGGCTTGGATTTTTCACAGTTTTACCAGCATAACTGGAAGCCCTCAACAAAACAAAAAAAAAAAAAAAAAAAAAAAAAAACCAAACAAAAACAAACAAAAAAAAACACACACAAAAAAAAAACAAAACAAAACCAAAAAAAACACAACCACAAACCACACCACCACCCAAGCTAAAGTAAGTACAAGTATACCTCTTACAGGGCTCTTGCAACCTGTGCTTCAGTTGGGATACAGACTTATAGAAAAAACAGTGCATATAACCCACAAATCTTGTTTCTAACAGCAAGTTACACTGTTAAAGCTCCAGTTATGGGGAAAAAAAAATCTACAGTTATATCTTGTAAAGTCTGCTCTAGAAATAGGTAAAAGTTACAGGGGGCACTGCTTGCATGACCAAGATATCTTGCATGGAACATTATCACAATGCTTTAATATCTAGAGGAGCCAAAGATTCAACAGCTAATTCAATGCCAACTACTTCATACAAGCACCAAGATGCTGGAAATTTCCATGAAGTACAAACAGTATCACAAGGTACTTCAGAAATATATTCTACATACACTGGTATATACATTGGTATATCAAAATACTCTAAAAATCTGTCAGCTACTTGTTCACTTTCAGACATAAGACCAGGGACAACTTTTATTTTACAAAGATAACTAATCAGTGCAATACCTGTTACATTCAGATTTTTAGGGGGTTCTGAAATTATTTTACACCAGAAGTTTATCATTCATATAACCTATAAAATACTTAATAGCATCTATCCAGTGGCCCTTCTAACTAAATATCAGAACATATCCATTAAAAAATATAATTAATAGAAGTTATTTAAACTCACCACTCCACTTGCAGATTTTGTTTTCACATCTAGTTTCACCAACCCAAAACCTTAACAAACAGAAGTCAAAGTTACACAATTAGGCTTTTACCTAAGACCCTGCACAGTTTTCAAGCTGGTTTTCCAAGCAGTCTCAGCAGTATGCCATAGATATATATAAACAACTATAGATGACTTCAGCAACATTTTGATTTTAGATGCCACAGCAGGTAACACAGACCACTCCAAAAAAGGCCAGGAGTTCTGTTTGATCATCACCACACAAAGTGGGGAGAAGCCTCTCAGCTGTATACTGCACATTTAACTACCAAATGATGGCTTCCAAGAGTAAACTTAGTGATAGAGGAAATACATAATTTTCTGCTCCTTGAATGGCATCGTTTTTGTAGTCAATGAAGAGCTATCCCAATGCATAAAATTCCTCTCTCAGCACCAAGACAAAATATTTCAAAAGTAAAAAGCAGTAAAGGTGAAGGCACTGGGAAACACACAGCCATTGGAACTGTAATACAAGTAGGCTTTATGGGAGTGACAATTCTCTTTGTTACTCACAGAGTTGAGCAACAATCTTGGTAAAAAAGCACCACCCCCCAAAAAAAAGCCCCAAAGACCAGAAAGAAATAGCACTGCAAAAAAGAATAATTTATCTATGCAACTGCCTGGTATTAAAGCATTTTGAACTGTGGAAGGATTCTTTATCCCAACAATCATTCCTCTTTCTAGTCCAAGAAAAGCTATAATGCCTTTCTATTTCAACAAATGTTGTGGCACAGAGTGGCAAATTTAAACTACACTTGCCGCTTACATTCTTGCATACTTGTACACCTCTGACATTATGTGTCTAGGGCAGTAAGATTTAACATACTTCACATCAAAACAGCTCATGAAAAGCCTCCAATGATCTGCTAGATAACAGTACCGCTATAAAAACAGCACACCTCCTCCCTCCCCAGAAACACAGCAACATGAGCATTCAATTTTACAGACCAAAGTAAAAAGGCAATTCACTGTTGCACCTAAACAAGTTTTATAAAAGGTACTATTCTTACCATATCCTTTATTGAAGATATCTCTGGCAGATTTGCCAAGGTCTACATATGATGGAGGAATCGCCATTGGAGCTGAAAGGTAAAGGACTAATTAACAGTGAATCTTTTAACACTATGCACATAAAAAAATGCTACTACAACTCTTTCAAGATACTCTTCAAGGCAGATTCTTCTATATGAAGGCAGTTAATAGACCAAGGCTCAAATAATTACAGCATTCTGTGAAGCACCTACAAATTTTCAGTGATGTTCACTGCAAACATTGCACGTTTACTCAGCTTCAGTAGAGAAGAGGCTTTGTAGAGAAGAGGCATTACAACACCACCCAGGTCTTAATTTTTCAAGTAGATTTCTCCATACATCTTTAATTACCAGAAATTAACTAATCACAGTTATCACCAAAAACCTGGAAATTAAAAATCTGAAAAACCATAATGTGGACAGTTCTTCCCTGAAGCTCTACAAAGTCAACTCTGACACCATTATGAAAATTACCTGAAGTACCTACCAGGTTTTGTTTTCAAACATGTTCTGCACCACCATTTTGCCCTGTATTTTAAAGGGCAGACACACAGTTTTAAAAAAAAGAACATCTAATGCCATTAAGTAGCAATCAATCTGACAAAGTACTTCCTCCCTATGACAAACATGAGTTTAAGTTTGGGAGGTTGCCTTGTTAGTTTAAAATGTCCAAGTAGGAGCAACACTGTGTCCCTGAGAACAGCTCTCTCTACAAGTCCCTTTCTCAGAGGGGGAGCTCTGGCAATCTCACTGGTAAAGAACCTGTCATTCAAGAAGAGCTATGTCCCAGCCTCCCTGGCTGGACAGACACCAGGATAAGGTCTCAACCAGGCCTGTGTCACTCTTCTCCATGTGAAGATACACTCTATCCTTCAGTGACTGTTTTCCCATTATTTCAATAGCAAAAAGCCACTGCTACAGAGGCACTGTATTTTAAAGCTTTGAAATACAGAAAAAAGCATGTTAGTGACTCCTCCCACACTGTGAAAGGTGGGAGAAAGGGCACGGGAACACTGAAACTAACTAGACAAGGCTAAACACAAGCAAAAAACTTGTCTTCGGAAACTGATTGGTCACACTTGCTTAGCGGAGAAAGTCAGATTAACATAATTCATTGTTTATCTTGCTCTTCTGTGTGTGTGGTGGGTTTCTGGGGTTTTTTTAAGTAAATTAAAATGTAGCTTGAGAACCTGAAAAACTACAAGGGCAACACCCTCACGCATTAACTTCTGAATGAAAGCAAAAAGTTTACTTCATTTTCATATAGTACTTTTAACCGATACTTAAATTTTCATCATCTGGCTACAGAATTGCTTGTCTTCTGCAGATCTCTGCCAGATCCTAAGTGTACTCAATAACACAGGACCAAGATAAGCCTTCTTCCACCCCCCTTCTCAGATACATTTCTTCCCATCTTTCACAGCCTTATCTACATAAAGGAAAACTTTCCTGAAACACTCAATATTAAAAACCAAAAAATCCTTCAGGGCATCACACCACTAAACAGACTGTTGTTTCAGAACAGCATCCACATAAAAAAAAAACAAACCTAAACTCTAATTACCCACAACAGCCCAATTGTATCAACCGCTACTACTTTCTAAAACACCCTCAAACTATTTCAGCAAGCAATGGTAAGGCACCAGACTGCTCCTTTTCTTTCTACAATTTGTAATGCAGTTTTCCAGAGTACCTTACTCCACCTCCCTATGCCATAAGAGGGTAACTTCAACCTCCTCAGAGCAACGACTTTAATACACCCAAAAAAAATACACACACCAAAAAAAAAAAAATCCAATTTCCATAGCAAAGAGGTCCAAACTCTACATTCAGGTCACTATAGCAAGACATCTACCACTTGCTCAAGAACTTAAAACAAGTGTGTTTTTCTAGAGAGTTAAATTCAACAAAGACATGAAAAAGACTTAGAGCATCTGAAGTTTAAAAAGGCTCAGCCCAAGTTCATGTCTACAGGAGAACAGATCCTAATCCTGGTGACTAACCATTAAATGGTTCCTATTTGTTCAATAAAAAGAAACAGGTGCTAGACCAAATTATGAGTGTTACTTCCCTCTAAGTTTCTGCTGTACAGCAACTGTACAATCCTTCAGCAGCTTAAAAGATGTTAGAGAAGGTTTATTTATTTACATATTTTTCCTTTAATTAACAGATCTCACTTCTAAGTAGCATCTTCAGAAGAATAATTGTTTGTAAAGTTTTACATTACTCTTTAGAACAGACAGGCTTTTACAGTAAAAAAATGAGCTTTTCATTTTTGTTTTCAATCTGACTAGACAACCATTACAGACAGGAAATTTATGCTACGCAGGAGTGTCCTGAGAAGTTATCAAACTTGGCTCTGTGTCGAAATTCAGAGGATTATTACAGTAAAAAAAGGATGTTGCTGTTTTATCTGGCTTAGCTAAGCATCCTTTCCCCTTCAAGGAAATCAGCCAGACATTCTAGTTTTGTAATAAAAAGTTAAATGGGAGGACAACTGCCACACTGCTGTTCTAATTCCATACTAACAGGGATGGAGAATGACAAAAGAGAAAACCAAGAGTTAATTCTGGGTATACTAAATACCTGCCAGGTTAGTGTCAGCATCAGAATGCCCATTAAATGAAAACAGGGTCATTAAAAAAAAAATAATAAATCAATCCTATGTCCTCCAGTGTTGGCAAGTTAGTTAGGTTTGCAAATTCTTAGAAGCAATTTTCTTCAACCCTATATTGAAGTATCTTTCACTTAAAAATTACTAATTAGAAGTGACTAAAATATAAGTACCATTTAGCAACTAGAGGTCTGTTGCAGAAACAGCTATAAAGTAATCTACTTGAACTACAGAATATACTTGAGCCAAGAGCTCCACCCTGATCTTTGTCTCATGCCACCCTAAGAAAGAAGAATCTCTCCAAGAACAGAATATATTCATCACACCAGAATTATTACATCACAATTTTCCTTCGAAGTACTATTTCAAAATTCTCACACCCTACAATTAAAGGATTTCAAAGATTTCTATTAAGGTTTCTAACAATTTTAAGATCTTAGGATACTGAAGGTCAGGCTAGGAACCAGATCAGGCTGTAATAAAAAAAAACCCAGCCTACTCACAGAATTTTTAAAAAGCAGCAGTAACTATGCCAAAGCTATACCAGCAAATAGACACAGAAACGTTAAGACTGGTTAAAAAATAACCTGTTAAGATACACTGGGCACACACTGACCTTTAGGCCTACACTGCTACTAAAGCTTAAAAAGAAGAAAACCCATCTCCTTACCCTCGCATTAAAGTCTCTCCCTACTTACAGCTCGCAGACACGCAAGCCTAATAGCCACGGGCAGGCCAATATAGAAACCCGGGAGAAAACCCCTGGAAATGGACTACGTGCTCAGGAGCCGAAAGCAAAGGCAAAGCAGAGCGTTCCAGTAGGGAAGGGCAGCGAAGGGGAAAGCGGGGATGCAGCGGCCG
>NW_008677588.1:0-467 GCF_000695815.1 Acanthisitta chloris | reverse complement strand
TGTCACTTGTCACCTGGGAAAAGAGACCAACCCCCCCCTCCCTAAAACCTCCTTTTGGGAGTTGTAGAGAGTGATAAGGTCCCCCTGAGCCTCCTTTTCACCAGGCTGAACAATCCCAGTTCACTCAGCTGCTCCTCATAAGACCTGTTCTTTGGCCCTTTCTCCAGCTTTGTTGCCCTGCCCAATGCAAACAGCAGCATGGAAGTACAGCTCTGCAATAGCAAAGAAAGAATTAGTGCAGCTGTCCCAGTCTGCAAACTGTAACTTAATCTGCTGTATTGCCAAACACACAGTTATCTTCCAAGTTGCTACTAATACCAGCTGTTATATATGCACATGTATTTAATCTGTTCTTCCCCCTCATCCCAGCCGCTGCCGACCCAAAGGTTCAGGATGAGATGAGGGAACCAGAGCCTGGTGAGGACTGGGAAGCTGTGACACGTGCCCGCTGAGGGGTCACCACGGCT
>NW_008677587.1:116718-117049 GCF_000695815.1 Acanthisitta chloris | reverse complement strand
CGCGGGCAGCAGCGGTGCCCGCCCCGGGGGGCCGAAAGCACTGACAAAGTAAGCGGCTCCCCCTCTTCTCGCATCCCTCGCCTTCCTTCACCCCGCTGCTCTCCCGTCCCTTCCCCCATCCTTTGTTTTTCACCGCTTTCCATCTTCAGATCCCCTTTCTCACCTTACTCCCCCCGATCTGGTAGCCTAAAATGCCCCGAGATGCTGAGCGGGGGCACACACAGCTCCCCTAAGGCAACCGATCTCCGTCCCTGCGCGCCTCGTCTTTATTTTACATGTCTCACCGAAAGGGAAGATGCTGAATTTAGGCAGGGCTGGTGCCTGGAGCCTT
>NW_008677587.1:116202-116650 GCF_000695815.1 Acanthisitta chloris | reverse complement strand
CCCACCGTCTCGGACCCCGGGGGAGGGCAAAATCTTCGCAACCACCTTTTGGATTTTGTCAAGCCCGGAGTTGCAAACTTGCCAGCATCTGCCAGGCTGGAGTCCCCTGGAAAAGTCCTAGGAGCAAGTAGGAAATGGCTTTTTGGCTGCTCGCGGCATTGCTCAACATTTTTGGACGCGGATCCGGCAGCTCAGGAGCCGTTCCAGAGAACAGGACTTGGACAGCTTTTTCTGGAGCCAGCAGCGACGGATCTAGCGAGGCAGCAGCAGCCCCGGGGCGCAGCCGCCAGCCGTCGGGGAGGCGGCTGGGGGCAGAGGCAGGGGTACCCTGGCCCCCACTCGCCCGGGGGCATGTTCCAAACGCCCCTCGACGGCATTTTCGGCGCGTCTCTTGCAAATGTTCTAGCTTCCCTGCGCTCCTCCGGGGCCCAAGTCTGCATGCCCAGGG
>NW_008677587.1:99042-116075 GCF_000695815.1 Acanthisitta chloris | reverse complement strand
CCCCCGTGCCCTCGGGGTCCATGCTTCGCCTGACGGAGGGAGCTGGAGAAGAAGCCTCGGGTCTCAGCGCCAACTCCCTAGGGAAACACGTCTTCGCTCTCCCCTAACCCGTCTTTCTTTGTCCTGACTACCTCGTATAAAAAAAAACCACAAACTAAAACGAAAAAGAGAGAAAAGAAAAAAGGGCTGTCCAGCTTGGCAAAGGCTTTCCTATTGTTTCCCAGACAAACAGCGAAGCGTCTGGGAGCTGCCATCTCTGCTAGGTTTGCTCAGTGTCCCGGGCAGCCTTTGATCTGCAGCGACCTTAGCCGTCGGGCTCCACCGAGGGGCACTGGACCAAGAGGGAGCTGTGGCAAGCACCGCTTTCCAGCTCCTTGGGGGCTGCCTCCCGGGCTCCCCGCGGGCAGGCAGGGTCTGTCAACAGCTTGATGGGGGGCTGGAGAGTGTGAATGTAAACCCCCTCCCACCATCCCCACTCCAGTCTCGGCTGGCTGTAGGCGGCCGCTGCTTCCCCGACGGGAAGAGGGGCGGCTTGTTCTGCCCTCGGGATCTCCTAGGGCGGATCCAGAGCCCAGCTGGGGTCCCAGCTCGGCTGCCTTAACTCTGTGTCCACAGATGGGGCAAGAGGCAGGATCAAAGCAAGAAGACAGGCATCAAAGATTCCTCTGTCATTGGATGATCAAAATCTGAACTGTGGAGATAAGAGTTTTGATTCTGGGTCTAGAAACGCTAGGAAAAGATCTTCCAGCAAGGGGCTTCGGGTTTAGCTTCTAGTTTACAATGAGCATTTTAGAATGGCCCACAGCTAAACAGCAGTTTAGTCAACCTCAAAGCTTGGAAAAAAAAGTTTGAAGAAAAATGAGACCGCACAAAACACTGGGATTTCAGAGCCCACAAGCAAACCAGCTCTCCCAGCCTGCAGGCACTCTCCCACTGCTTTAAAATGAGATCCCTTGTTCTGGTGCTCCTCTCCAGGCACTGAGGGGCAGGAGATGTGCCAGTCCAGCTGCCATTGGGCTCTGGGGGCATCTTCACAATTACTAGCTCGTTGATGTATGGGAAATCTTCGTGTGGCTGTGAGAGTAATATATAGGTATTAGGTTTCAAGAAAGAAGGAAGCAATAAATATTTTAATAAAATACCTCTCTTCAGTACTACAGCATCAAGCTAGGATTCAAGTACAATGCATATAGACAGATAAAGCCTTACATAGCCCAGACCTTGCTGGTTTTTTCCAGCTATACCAGCTGGTCTAAAAATGAGGCTGACATGTATAACTTTACATAATCTTTGCCTTGCTAGTATCCTTAGTTCATCATGACCACAATGGCACTACTTTTGCATGTGAACTCTAAAATTTTTAATGGAAGATGTTTACTTTGCTTATCTCAAAGACTTAAAGACAAGGGCATGACTTCTGAGAGGTGATTTTTCCTGATGATGACAAGAATTCATAATTTGAAGAACTGATACTTTAAAAACCCCAACCAAACAAATAAGAAAGCAAGCGATCCTTTCTCTCCCTCTTGCCTTGCTCTCCTGCTTGACTCATCTCTTTCAAGCCAATAAAGCTTTGCCTGGGTACCCAAGGGAAAAGTTTGCAACAGCTAGGCTTCCTAGCTCTTGTGGTCAACAGAGATGAATTGTTTTTTCCACGCAGTGCTTCTGAGCACTTGAGTTGGGATCTGAGGTGTTCTTTGATTTGTCACTGAGAACCTAGGTGAAATGTATTCCTTGGAAGTGACAGATTTCTTTTTCTCTGTTTGCTGAGACAGTCTGGTAAATCCCCTTTGGACCAAGTAGGAAAACTTAGACTTTTCAATTCCCCCCCCCTTTTAGCTCCTAGACACAGAGAGTCTGTCCTTGAGAGTTAGGCTGAAGAATTGGGGCTCACTGGAGGGCTCATCAGGTGACAGATATCACTAGGTGTCCTGTGGAGACCAAAGCACTCAGCAGAAGCCTAGAACTGGGCTATTGATGCATAGTTATTCCTTGGGCTATCTTGGATTCAAGTACTTGTAAAAGGATGTGGAACAAGCCTAATTTTTGGAGAATATTTATGCCAGTCTTTTTTGTGGAAGACTTTTTCTTTTGTTGTTTGAGCCTTTCCCCAGTGAAATCTTCAGACCCACATGTTAGCGCTGCAGGGCAGTGCTGCTCTTGTGGAGAACTGAGTTTGCAATTTGGGAATTGAGAACCAAGAAATGTTCCAGGAGGCCTTGTCTGAACATTGACATTCAGCTGGTGACATATACCACAAGAAGGAAATGTTACCCTCTTTTCTTGGGCTGGCCTTAGCTCTTCCTGGAAAAGATCAGTTTTCCCAGAAGGACAGACTACCAATCTGACAAAATCACCGCTGAAATTACCCAGCCCTGTCACAACAAGGATAATCATATCATTACATGCCAAGATTTGCAATCCAACTACTGTCCTATCACTCATGTAAATACAGACCAATAAGGACCAGTATGGTGGGTTTTTTTTTTTTGCAATCGCATGAAATTAAAATATAAGAATTTTGAATTTTAACTTGATCCAAAAGACCTAGTTTAGATTCTATCCGCTGCGTTGGAGACTGGAGTTGCCGTCCGTTGGACATTTGGCTCATTAATGTGGATCAACATTGCCATCCTGTGGCCAAGAGGATGAACTGTAGTGACTGGGGAGCTGGAAGGAAATCGGCTTGGTAGTCTCCAGCCTTGTGGTAGATGGGCTAGTTTTCTGTCTTGAAAGAGGCTTTTGTTTGATTTACAGCAGTATGGAAAAATATATACTGTTGGCTCTTCTTGGTCCACCTCTGTGCCTTCTCTTTAGGTCATGTAGAGCAATCACCTAGGAATATCATAATTTCTAAACAAATATTTCCATTTATTTTCTGGACATTGATTTTGCCTTATCTTCTGTGGTGCAGTTAATGAAACCTTTCTTGGTAAAAAGCCAGTGTTTGTCAGTTACTATTTGAAAAATTGACTCCTCACTGATAATGAGTTCTAATTTGTTTATTTTTTTTAATCACTAAAGTGCACAGGAGAGATACCAGGATTTCAGTCAGATCCTTTAAAAAAAATGTAATGCAATGACTGTTTTACCCTGGGCATTCAGCCTCCCCTGCAGAGAGTTTGGAAAACCCCTCATGGCATCATTTAGCTTTTACTGTACACACCTGTGTTTCTATTTTAGCAAGCAATGTCCAAGGTATACAAGGAATTAAGGTTGACTCAAACTTAGATTGTATGTGTCCTGTCAATACCAGGTTTCAGCTTGCATAAACCTACTGGCTTCTGTAAGGCTACATCAGGTTATGGATTGATGGACTGGTGTTAGGAACTGACCCTTATGTATTTATCCAGGGCCGAGATTTGGATGGCTGAGGACAAAGAGAACTGCTCTGCCATAAGGAAGGTGAAAAAGTTGAATAAGGGTATACAAAAATGGATGTGATTGTAAATAAAAAATCCCAGAATAGGTGTACCTGCTTCGTGTCATGGGAATGAGCAAACTCACTCATGTCCAAAAGTGTGAAATTGTGCCTGTTTTAAACCTTGATTCCAGCACTGATGTGTGAGGATATGTTGTTGATGGGACTCCAGCATGCTTAAGTCAGATGCATGATGTAACTAAATTCAGTTCAAATAGATTTTGAATATGGATGATGGTGAACTCTTGGTACATTGTTGTGTCTCTCACAGTGAGGAAGTGTTGCTCTGGGTCTTGATGAGATTAACGGGTCATTGAGGAAAGATCAAAGCTCTGGGTTGTGAAAGAATAGCCAGATGGAGAAAGCAGATTTAGTTAAATCCTTGTGTTTTTAAACTGCAATGCTAGATTGAGACACTCACTGATTTCAGTGGCAGCCCAACTAAGACAGCAAGTTCAAAGTAGCACTTTGGAAATGCCATCCCCTGTACTTACACCAGTAAGTCATGAGGCTTCGTTCCTCACTTACACACACAGCTCTGCAACAGCACGAGTCCACCTCAAGTAGAGTTTCTGGTGTGCAAGAGATGAGCTAGCTTTGTTTTTTCTCCTTCTGTGCTGCATCACTTGCACTAAATAGTCTGGTAAAACAACACAAAAAGGGGGAGAGAGCTGCCTTTTCACTGGAAAAAGGGAGGGAACTTGGCAGACAGTGGAGTAACATTGTCTTGTGGGTCTTGGGAGACTAGGAGTCAGATCAATAAAGCAGACCATGCTATGTCTTTAAAGAGTTACTGTGGGTTACTTTATAAGGAAAAATCACAGGATATAAATGTGATAAAAAATGAGTAAGGAGGCTGAAACTGAGGGAATTCTTTGATATCCAAGAGTCTGTTATCCATGACAGACAGATACATAAACACATGGCAATTATTGCTAATTCAAGAATCAGGCAAAATGCCTTGTCTCTGCTGGAATATTGTTAGCTGAATTTCAAAAATTGTTTGTACATGTTCTTGAGGCTGGTACTTTGTAAGTGTTGTAATCCTGCTTCTGAGACCTTTATGTTTGGTTCGTGTATCAAATACTTTGCAAAGGGGCACTGTCTGCTCCACACATTGTGGGAGGAAAGCAGGACTAGTTCACAAACACTCCTGGGCATGTTGTAAGAATTTAACTCCCTTATGGCACTGTCACAGTTGTAATAACTAAACGCACCTATGTGCTTTCCTATTTCAGCATCAGGAACTGAGTATCAAGAGTGTGAATAGAAACTCTCCAGAACTTTTGAAAAGTAGTCCCTGTCTTGGCACATCATCCTTTATTTTAGTCTTTGGTCTGTGTTTCAGATTAGGGGCTCATTCGTGCAGTCTCTTTTTTAATCTATATTGGCTTTGGGCCAAATCCAGTTGCTATTAAAGTCACCAACAGAACATCTGTTGATTTCAATAAGAGCAGGGGTTGTAGGAGCTTCTTCTTTGGAAATTATCTAGCAGGCTGCTTGAGGGTTTTAAGTAGAAATGTCATTAGATGGCACAACAATTACATAGATGCTTATTGCCATTGTTGCCTCTACAAGACAGATGCTTTAGGATTATGTGTTTGAAAGCTGAAATAATTGCATGTGATCTATGACTCTCAGCACTGTTGGGGAGAAGAGATGCTCCATGAATGGCAGTGCTGGCCTACAGTCTGTTATGGATTTATTTCATTAGAAAAATTTCAGCATATGTTTTAAATAGCATGTCGCTCGATCAAGGGAATTCTTGCTAAATAAGCAATAAGCACAATTGTATTGCATTGTATTCTGTAAGCTATATATATACACATATGTACAATAGCAAAACAAAAATATCACTCAGGATTGTGCTATTTGCAGTAAGAGTAGCTTTCAAATGTGCTTTTTCTCCCATAAAAGCTGCTTCAAGCTGAAAGGACAGAACTATATGCCTAAAGCCATTGTACCCTCACCCAACACCTCTGAGGGTGCTGCCTCTTTGCAGGGGTGTTTCTGTGGGCTCAGCCCTGGAGGATGCAGTGGGCAGCAGAACTGCTTGCAGGCTGTTTAAAAGGGATGCACCAGGACTTTGCTCTGTACACTGCCAGTGGAGAGAAGTGGTTATGGTGCCCTAGCTGCCAGTGATCTGTCTGTGGCCACATGTACCTCTTGCAGGAGGTGGTATGAATCAACAGGCTGTGGGTGTGTGCTGGGGTCTCTGGGCTGTTTCTCTTTATGGCCCCATGGAGAATGCTGGGAAGTTGCACTTGGGCACTGCAGTAGAGGGCTCCTGTTATGTCTTATACAGTTGTCAGTCTACTAACTGTTTCTCTGTTGCCTTTTCCTTTCTGTTTCAGTTGTTGGTAGCTATGGGTACTTCCCCACGGACATTCCTGATCCTGGGATGTTTTCTTGCAGGTAATGTTCCTCAGTCCTCTAAGCCTGTCCACCTCTAATCCTTCATAAATTCGTATTTAAACTTGCTTTCACTCTATCCACAATAAGAAATGCCAAATGGTTTCCAGCTGGCTACAGATCTGTTTTTCCTGCCCTTCCCTTTGGTAGGCTGAGACAAGACCTACTGAGAAGGCAGTACTTTCTGGCTCATGCTGGCCCCTTTGGCTCTCCTGTGCTGCTATAACTTCCCACCTGGCTTGTCTGTGCAGGGAAAGTGAGCCTACCTCCAGCTGCCCCAGCCCTGCCCTGCTGGGGTTTCTCCAGCAGCGTGGTGCAGGCTGCCTGTGTGGGCTCCCTGATCCTCCCACACTCACCACTGGACCACAGTCACTGGGGCTGCCTGCCCAGCCTCCCCACATCTGCAGAGTGAATGGTGATGGGAGGGGAGGGCAGGCTTTGCCGCAGGGTGCCAAATATAGAAAGGGTCTGCTGACCTAGGTAATTGTGCAGGAGGGGAAAATGTTCTCAATGACAGTCTGGATTCCTAGGTCAGTTTATTGGCATAGAGTGCCAGTTTCAGGCTGTGGGCCGAGGTGCTTGTTTATTGTGAACTATCCTATCTGTTTAGTACAGGTCATTTGGTAGACTGAAACAATTAATGTATATCCTTGGTGAAATCCCCATTTTTTTAGGGCATGGATCCTCTAATTTTCTTTCTGGGAGTTGTACCTGCACCAGCCCACCTACAAGTTACCTAGACTTGCAAATCTGAGCCTGTAACTGGAGATTGCATCTGAAAACCAGTGCCACCTACAACATCTAGTTCAGTGAATTTCAGTTTTATTTGGCTATAAGCCTTCTGTACATTTTGGCTAGAGGCAGACCTGACGCACAAATTTTTGGTCTAAGACCCTGCTCTGGCCCATTGCAGGAATAGAAGCCAGAAGTAAAATGCAGGTGTTAGTCTTGGGAAGTGGTTTCTAACTTTCAGCTGTGAGCTTACTCGAAGGCTGACAGGACTGCTGGTTTCCTGACCATGGCTGTAAGGAGCTGTGAGCTGCCCACGACCCACCAGTCAGGGTGTGGGATTCACTGGTTTGCAGCAGAGCTCTGCCCACCTTTGGGGCTGTGGAGGTGTGGATTGGGAACTATCTCTACCTTCACCTCTCTCTGTCTTTCACCTCTTGATTTGGCAAACAGAAGTCAGCAAGCAAACACTTAACATTTCAAAGGAAAGCCATTTGTCATCCATTGGGCAAAGCTCTGGCTTGTAACAAGGGCAAATTTCCTGGGGCATCAGCAGGTCTGAAATAGTCATAAAATAAACTGCTCTGGATTCTCTCTGCTTCCTTTCACATTCCTGTGTCGAGGCTGTTCTGTGTGTTCATATGCTATTTATTTGTGTCTTTTTGCAGGACCGTTCCTAACATTTTGCCAGCTTCCTCTGCCGACTATTGTTCCCAATAGGAATGAAATGGTGGTACAGCTGAATTCCAGTTTCACACTCAAATGCTCTGGAGACAGTGAAGTGAGCTGGCAGTACCCAGTGACCGAGGGAAGCCACAGGATAGATATTAGACATGAAGAAAACAACAGTGGCCTGTTCGTGACAGTGCTCGAAGTAGGAAATGCCTCGGCTGCTCACACGGGCTTGTATGTTTGCTATTATAACCACACACAAGTGGAGGATGGGGAAGTGGAAGGAAAGGACATCTACATCTATGTGCCTGGTAAGTGGGGGATGCCACAGCTGTACCTGGAGGTTTGGATGGGAGAGGTGAACTGTGGATGTTCAGAAGAGGTGTATTGCTGGTAGCAACTTGCTGTCAGAGGAAGAGAAACGACCGCAGGGATGTTTCCTAATGTGTAAATCAAGACCAGCCCCTGTGAATCTACAGATATGCTCCTCTTTCTTTCTACTGGTTTTCACTTTTTGGCAAGAGTTTTAGTTCTCAAGAAGAGTGATCAACTCACAACTTCAGAGCTGAGGTCTTCCGACCATCACGGTTTGGATAGCGGACCTTAGTGGCCAGGTCATCTCAGCTGTGGGAGGATGTCCAGCCTTCAGGTTTGCCTGGTTCCCAGGGGTGATTAACATAAATGCCAATAGTTTCAGGGAGGACTTGGGTGGATATTTTGGCATGTGTACTGACCAAACCAGTGCTGTGTATGACACTAAAGGAGTTGCCAGATGAGGAAAACCCTATCTTGTTCTTAACCTGAATTAGGCTTGAACAGAGAACTGGAAAAAGCTCATGTGTGCACAGGACCTGAGAAGCATAAAGCAATGGAGATATCTTGGGGGTGTCTGTCAGAAGGGGGGGAAAGAAGTGTTGTTGTTGGCCAGTCTGATGCAAGATTGAAAATATGCTACCACACAGCACCCTGTAATTTACAAAGCAAACAGCCTTCCCAGGCTCTGTGTAGCATTTCTCTCTAATGGTAGAAAACCTGTTGGACTCAGAAGAAAAGTCATCCCTTCTTTTTGAAGTGCCTGTTTCAAACTTTGCCCTCCCACCCCCTTGTTCTGACTGGAAATCTGCTTAAAGGCTTTCCACACTCTCCATGGGATGAAAATCTTTATTGTCATAACTGAGATAGGCTCCAGAGGCTGAGCCACGACCGACTGCCTTTGTAAAGCCTTGTCTGGATGTTTCCTTGGCATTGACTGGGTTTCAGGGGGTGAGAGGCACAACTGCAGGGCCAGAAAATATCAAGCCACTGGATTTGCAGTAAATATTTTGAACAGGAAACAAAAGACAGAAGAGATCGCAAATCACGTTGCAAAACTACAGCATGTTCTCAAGGAGATTGATGTCTACATCAAGGAAGACTCTGAAAGAGGAAGGAGTCAGGAAGCAATAATAAGACTTGTTTTAAAGGCTGTTTTGCAGTGGCATTGGGTTTTTGATCTTCACAATGTGTGATTCAAGGACAATGCTTCTACCAAGACTTTCTCTCCATGTCCCACAACAAATGTAAAGCGTTTGTGCTTATTCTTGAAGCAAGATGATTCAGCAGAGGCTGCCAGCTTTGACACATGCATCTTGATTTCCAAACAGCTCTAACCAAATCACCAGAAGATGTTGTTTGTGTTAAGCAGTCTTGTAACTCATCCAGTGAAGGAATATAAAGAGCAAGAGACAAAAGATTTCAAGAGGGCTTTTTGGTTTGGTTTTCAAAGCCTCTAGACATCAGCCTACCAGATTTGCAGGGCAGAGACACCCTGTAATTTTTTCCACTTGCTAACCATCAAGATGTCATAAATGCAGGAACATATCCTTTTCTCCAAATTATAGAGAACTTCTCTGTTTCCACTATAAGCTTTGTCTTTACAATTGTTTTTCCTGCAATGAATTAGGAGGGCAATGGGTGGCAGCAACCCACTTCAGCCAAGGAGGATTATGTTGAGACTTCACACAATATCCTATTTTCACTAACAGCACACAGAAAACCAAACTAGGTGAATCCTGTTTCTGTTTTAAATTACAGTGGGAAAATGAATACATGGAGTTGGCAGTGTCTTTGGGATGGAGTGCTGTGTTTGGAATATTGCTACAAAGAGCCTGCCAGTGCAGCAGAAAGTCTATTGTTGGAGGGATTTGGACTGCTATTTATTAAATTTTATTATAAAGCTTTGCACAGAAGCTTCAGGCTAGCAGGGATTATTTGTTTATTCTGAATGGCCAAATGGAGATGATTTGAGGGCTATGCTTTTTAAGTTGGCTATGTTATGCAATTATATTTTAAACTCAGACTTTGGATTGGCTGGGTAGGAAAGCTGGCATGTATTTTGTTGACTTTAAAAGAAATGAAACTACCAGGTGTTTGTTTGCTTTTTTTCTTGTTGAATACCATATTTTGAAAACCACATGCTCTGACCATAATTGACTATGTCTCATAACTGTAATGTTGGACATGTTAGAAATACATGAAGATAAGTACATTGAACTATTTTTGATGAAATGTGGCTTTAGTGGTGTTCAACATAAACAACACGAAGCTTATTTCTACTTTTTTGACTTGGAAAGTGATTGAATTTTTTTCTCCCCCTGCTTATGTATTGGTTAGGAGACAGCTACTTATACCAAAGTGAAAAATAAAATCTAACTTAAAATGAGTGAGTTGTGAATAATAACACTTAGAATTTTTTGGGGGAGGATTTTCTGTCTTTTTCCATCCTGCATCCTGAGCTGTCACAAAGGAACTCAAGCCCTTTCCTGTTTTGTGCTTAGGAGAAATGTCTTAGTACATTTCACATCAACAGTTAAAACAAGATACTGCATGCAATTAGCATGCCTTATCTGAAATCTCTGAAAAACTGTAATAATGAACTGTACAAGTTTCAGTTATGGCCTATAAGTGGTTATTGATATCCAGTTCTTGTACATGGACTTGCTACAAACAAGAGGGTGTAATATTGCCTTTCATTTTTTACAGACCCAGACATGCCTTTTGTTCCTTCTATACCAGAAGACCAGTTCATCCTAGTGGAAGAAGGTGATCCCGCAATTATCCCTTGTCGGACAAGCGACCCGGCAGCTCAAGTGACTTTAATGAACAGTTTAGACAAGGCTGTGTTTGCTCTATATGACCCCAAACAAGGCTTCATAGGGAATTTTCTTGCGGGCTCATACACATGCAAAACAACGGTTAAAGGTGTGGAGTTCAAGTCTGATGAGTTTCTCATCTATATTATAAGAGGTATTTACTTCTGTTAATTAAAAACATCAGTAATAATGGTCTTTCTTCACCCACTGTAAGAGCCACATTAGCATCAGCATCACAGGGTTATATAAGATATTTCCCCAATGATGAGTGCCTTGCTCCTCTGGAAACATGTCCAGTTACTCGTTGTGAGTTTACTTACAATTTTGATGAGAATAAGATGTCCTTAACTTTATCTCCTCTCCCAAATGGTTGCAAGAAAAGTCTTCTGTATTTTCATCTTCTTTTCCAACTTTAAAGACTGTTTTTTCCCAATGGCTTTGAACTGTAGAACATTGGGTAGCCAGAAAAAAATCATGATTCAATAATTTTGAAAATGTTTTTCTTGGCCAGCAAGGGATTTTCGAAGACAAAATGATAAGCAAAATGGTAAATTGCTTTTACACCTAATGCCTTTTCACAGGGGCATTAGAGACCGGAGCTACTAATTGAAATTTTATGTATGATCATTTCTCAGTGCTTGTACTCTTCATGTTTTAAATATAGATTGTTTATAACAGTATAGATCAGCAGCATTTTTACTGCATTTTCCAGAAAAGTGAAATGGAAATCTCCCTCTGAAATTGCACTATGTGAAAATTGCATTCTTTTTAAAAGTAAATGAGCTCTCTCTCTTCTCTTAGCAACTTCACAGCTGCCAGTTGAAATTGAAGCGCTTAAAACCGTCTACAAAACAGGCGAGACCATTGTAGTAACTTGTGTGGTCTTTGACAATGAGGTGGTTAATTTACAGTGGAATTATCCCGGGAAAGTGGTAAATATCTCTCTTTTTATTTTCTCAGTGTTTGTAGTTGCTTATTGGGGAAGAAGGTGGGGTTGTAAAATATTCTTCTCTTATCTGAGTGAGGATAGCTGAGGAGAGAAAACAAAGTAATGTCTTTTAATTTTAGGTTACCACCAAAGAAAGTCAGTCCCAAAAGTCAGAGTATGCTGTTAGAAAGTATGTAAAGCATGAGAGGAAAATGAGGTATGGCTAGGAATCCATCCTCCAAGCGAGGAGTGCCATCTCTCAGGTCTTGTGCTGGTTCAAAAAAAGCAGTGTTGTGAAAATAGAAAGATCTAGGTGTGTTGGACATCTGCATAGAACTCTGCTGTGGAAAGTCTGAACCTCTGAAATGGCTCTCTTAAACCCTGGTTCTCGGACATAATAAAGGACAATGAAGAATCAAATCTGTAAACTTAACTGTTCCTCATTATGCAGGTGTAAACTGAAATGACTCTTACAGTCACTGTGAATACTGATGAGAATTTTCCAGTAAGAAAACCTTAAAACTACTAGAGAACCTTAGAAATTTTCAAAACAGTGTTACATCTGGTTGCAGTGAAAAATTTTATTCAGTGAAACTTGGTTAGAGCCAGTCCCAGTCAAGAGAGAATTTCAGAGCACCCCATGTAAAAAGTCAGGTCACTGAAAGAATGAAGTGTACCTAGTTGTGGCCCCAAATCCCACCTTTTATTTAAATAAGTTAAGAGTCCAAGAGGAAAATTTATTTGAGAAGATTTTGTTCTCTTTTCCATCTTTGGCATTATAGTGTCAACTATATGCCACCTATCAAAACTAGCCCTGGCATATTTTTTGCTCCAGCCACTCATGATAACATGGTCTGTCATTCTCACAATCCTTTAACTCACAGGAGTCTTCTTGTCAATAAATTATTCTTGTTTTGAGAGAGGGCAGAACATAGCATCTAGTAACTTTTTGTCTGGTGAAGGATAGAAATTCATCCTACATCATGGACACTGAACAAAGAGAAGTCAAGTGGCTTTTATATCTGAGGAAAAGGTATTGCATAAGCAGTAAATTGCTCTTTCAAGCTGCTCACACCATTTTTGAAAAGTATTTTTTTCATGTGAACAAAACATGAGCTCTCAACCTCCTCACCCTTCTGTGTCTGCCCCCAAAAGGGTGTGTGTATTTTTATAGGCACACCTTTTGTGTCTGTGGATGAAAAATATGTTCTTAAGTGAGTAAATGAGTCTTCTGCCACACTTTAGATGGTTGCTCACACTTCAGGGGCATCATA
Organism: Acanthisitta chloris; assembly: GCF_000695815.1. Lineage (NCBI taxonomy): Eukaryota > Metazoa > Chordata > Aves > Passeriformes > Acanthisittidae > Acanthisitta > Acanthisitta chloris. Next base: position 103,508 of record NW_008677587.1, on the reverse strand, counting down.
GATCCTCAATGATGTGCTTTCAGCTCAGTTACTTAAGCAAGGTGTTTCTTTCCTTCTCCAAACTACAGAAAGAAAAAGGTCTGATAAAACTTGATGATATCAAAGTCCCATCGCAGAAGCTGATTTACACCTTGACCATTCCTGAGGCATCAGTGAAAGACACAGGGGATTATGAATGTACTGCTCGGCATGCAACCAAGGAGGTTAAGGAAAATAAGAAAGTAGTCATTACAGTTCATGGTATAGTCTGATTTTAGTGTCTGATATTACTAACACATTGGAAAACACAATTCTTGCAAAATGTTCCACGGTGTTGTTTACACAAGTCTTTTTCATTTACAGACAAAGGCTTTGTTCACCTGGATCCTCAGTTTAGCCCTCTGGAAGCTGTTAATCTGCATGAAGTCAAAAACTTCGTCGTAGATGTGCAGGCTTACCCCGCACCAAAAATGTACTGGCTGAAGGACAATGTGACTCTGATTGAAAATCTTACTGAGATTGTTACCACTTCAAACAGAATCCAGGAAACTACGTAATAAAATTCTTCTGACCCTTACTTTGCCATGTTGACTTGAGTTTCTGCCCCAGAAACCTGGGCACTGCTCCTGCTCTCTCTTTCCACCTCATTTTGTTGCTTCTTCCTCAGTGGCATTTAAAAATAATTTGTGTTCTACTCTAACAGACGATACCTAGTCTGCCTCTTCTTATTCTCCTCATAACATCAACCTCTTCAAACCATAGAAATCTTGGGGTTTGCACACTAAACCTCTTCAGTCCCTTCAACATGTCTCCACACCAATAATTTCTAGCTATTTTCAGTAATACCAGGGCTTTGTCAGGTCCTTGCAGAAAATAACTATGCTCACCTTTTTTTGGTTGCATGTTGGTAGTTATTTGCCACTTGAGTAATGACTTTAGTTAGAGGCGTGCTAGAAATGCTAAATGTCACTATGTTATAACCTCAACATACTCAGAATACATGTTGCACCAAAGTGATTTGTTTTATGCCTGTTTTAAAAATACAAACAAAATCTTGTACCTCTGCAGGTTTCAGAGTGTATTAAAATTGATACGAGCCAAGGAAGAAGACAGTGGATACTATACTTTGGTTGCTGAAAATGAAGATGAGATTAAAAGATACACCTTCTCCTTGTTAATACAAGGTAAGGAGCCCTGAAGCCTTACCCACCAGTACTGATAGCACACAGCAAAGACCTGATCCACTTGCACACTGAGTTGCCTGGAGTGTGGCTATAAGAAAAGCATGAGCTGGGATGTGTGGAGGAGTGCGTGCATGCTGAGTCCCTGGAGCTCTGCTGTGCTGATCCTGGCTTTCACTTCTGCACTGGCATAGAGCCAAAGAGAAATTTTATCCTCCCAGCTAAGTTATTCCAGCTGACAGCAGGATGACAGCTCATTTAATATGACATGAGGACGTGGCATAACCACAGCACCTCCTTTTCATGGCTCCAGCCTAGGATCTGCTCAGTCCTATGGGAGATAAGCATCTCCTGGATGAGTCTGGGTCTCAAGCTATTGCTAAGCTGTTGGCCAAACAACACCTGCCCTGCTTTGTTTGAAATTTCAGGCTGTTGTTTTTTTAGACTCTGACAAATATTTTAACAAACTTTTAACACCTTCCTAGTTCCAGCTCTGATCCTAGACCTTGTGGATGATCACCACGGCTCTGGAGGTGGGCAGACAGTGAGGTGCTTGGCAGAGGGGACCCCACTTCCTGATGTGGAATGGCTGGTTTGCAAGGACATTAAAAAGTAAGAGGAATGTCTGCTTTCTTATCTAAAATATGACTTGTGTCCTCAATTAGCTTAATATAATTAGTTACTGCACCATGTTTTCTTCATCAAGGGCAAGAAATATTTTGATAATCTTTTTCCTTTTTTGAGGCATGTTGCTTATATTTCGAGAGAGGTTGTCAGTGCCCTTCCTATTACATCCTATAGGAGAAGAAACAATGCATCAGTTCAAGACATTTCTCTCACAAAAGCTTTGTGTTCAATAAGCCAACTCTGCAGATTTCACAGTCCCACTCTGAGGAAGGATCTTGAGAAGCAGCTGTCCCTCCATTCATGGAGTTCTTAAAATTTCCCGGATAGCTCAGTCTGCCTCATTAACACTCGTGTGCTTCTAAATTTTCACTTGTAATTATTCCCCCCTAATTATAATTTTCACCTTCAAAGTATTTGAGACATGTGGAGTAATTGCTCCCATTTTTGCTAGTTCTAGAGTGGCTCTTTCTGTGTGTACTGGAAAGCTGGTTTTCCCCTGGGATATTATGCAACCTGGAGGGGAAGACCATGTGTGGAAGAAGAATAGGATGCCTTGGCACCTCCAAGCTGTGTTCTGCTCTTACAGTGCCAAAACCTCTTACTGCCTGGTGGGGCAGTTGTCTTCCTAGCCCTGCCCCAGGAGCCTTGTACAGCACTAAGGATTCCAGGAGAAATAGAGATCCACCCACTGCCTTGACTCCAAGGGATACACAGTGACACCAATGTCTATCTATACTAGACCAGCAGGGTTGCATTGTTGGGCCCTCCAAGCAGCAGCAGTAATGAAGATCAAAAGGAAAATTATTCTGAGGAAAGAGAAGTGCAGGTTTTTCATAGTCAGTCTTAAGTATTTCTGGTCTTTAAAAGGATTGTTGTCATAAGAAATTTGTAGGAAAAGGTAGTTCTTGTCTGTTCACTCTTATGTCTACACCCAAATCCCATTTTTCCCATTATTCTTCTCTGCAGGTGCAGCAATGACACTTCATGGACCCTTTTGACTAACAATATCTCTGACATACACATGGAAGCCCACCTGGATGAGAAAAATATGGTAGAAAGCCAAGTGACCTTCCAGAAGGTAGAGGAAACCCTGGCTGTGCGATGTATGGCAAGGAATGACCTTGGTGCTGTCACTAGAGAACTGAAGCTTGTGGCTCCCAGTGAGTTTGCTTTGTCCTTCTATGAAAATACAGCAGCCAGTTTGACCCTGCTCTAACACATCCCAGTTCAGTCTTAATGGATAAAAATTTGAATTGTTGTAGATAGTAAGTTGAACTGAGTATGAAGCATTCTGCAGGTCTTTATGGTGCATCAGCAGATGCTTATTATGTGGTTCCATGATTCATTTTATCCTTTTGTTGCCACTGGCTATGGGACATTCTTCTAGACAATCTGCATTTGGTTTTGAAACAGGAAGACAGAGCAGCTCTGGGCTTGGAAAGACTTGACAGTCACCAGCCTCAGGAACTGCTCCTGCCACATCTGCAGGACATGGGAACTGTGATGGTAGGGGAGGTGGGTGTCTTATGTGTGTGTCATATTCCTCATGGCTCAGGAGGAAGAAAATAACATCTGTCTTTTTACTCCACAGCCTTGCGGTCAGAACTAACGGTGGCTGCTGCAGTCTTAGTGCTGTTAGTGATTGTGATAATTTCACTGATTGTCCTGGTCATCATATGGAAACAGGTAATGTAGACATGTATTTCAGTTTGGATGTTGAGCCCTGCTGGATTTTGATCTGCTCTGAAGTCAGGCACAGGACTAATGATTGGTTTTGCATTCAATGTGCTCTGCAGAAGCCAAGGTATGAGATAAGATGGAGAGTCATTGAGTCTATCAGCCCTGATGGCCATGAATACATTTATGTGGACCCAATGCAACTGCCTTATGACTCCAGATGGGAGTTTCCTCGAGATGGGCTAGTGCTTGGTAAGTTTTCTCTGGGGAGAAAGATGATTAAAGGACTACTCTGAGGTCTCTGCTCCTGGGAGCTGCAATGGAAGTTGTGGCCACAAAGTCCATAGTCTCTCTGTGCCTGTCTGTTCTCCTCAGTTCTCCTTCCACATCCTGCTCTTCTCCTACATGATGTCAGTCCTGAGGTCCTTGTGCTAGTGTCTGCTGTGCCTCAGCTCCATCTGTCCTTCACATGCCCTGTGTGTAGTGCCCACCTTCACATGGTTTAGGGGAACACTCTCAGCATTAAACACCCTCTTTAACACTCACTTCTGCTAAGGCATCCACGAGATGAACATGAGTATTTTTTATTTGCAAGACATTTATATACTTATGTGCAGAAGCCAAGGGAAATCTGCGAGTAGTTATGTAGTTTGATTAAAATTTTTTTTAAAATTATTAAACCATGCCATGCATGTAACTGCATGCTGAGTACCTGCATGATATATTTTTGTGGCTACTTTCCTTCTTCCTTTGTTATTCCTCATTAGAATTCATACAGAATTCAGTCATAATTACTTCCTCAAGGCTGGCCCAATCTGTCATTTATATCAACTGAAAGCATAATGAATATAGAAAATGTTAATGTTCTATCCAGACAGTGCTATAAACATTCAAGGCTTCCCTCTCTTGGAGGTATCTGTGCACCAAGTTGTATCACAAAATACAGGAGAAGAAAATGAAATATGTCTTTTGTTTGATACATTTTAAGAAATGTACTCCTCT
>NW_008677587.1:81535-99012 GCF_000695815.1 Acanthisitta chloris | reverse complement strand
AAAGAGTTGACGTTAGTTCTTGAGAGAAAGAGCACAAAGATTTCTGGTTCAGGAACAATATCCTTTAATTAAATTCATGTTGCCAGTTGAAGACTAGGGGAGTGTGGATATCTAATGAAATTATTTTATTACAACCCAGACTTTAATTATATGCCTAAAGAGGATTTGTCAGATCTGAGTTGTTAACAGTCCACCGCTGTGACTTTGTCTCCCTCCAAGTCATGAGCACCAGCCTGCTTCCATGCCTTCTTGTTTCCAAGTATATACAGGGTAGTCAGTGCTTTAAAAACCAATGCTACTTGTCCTTTTAGCTACCTGTTCTTTTGACACAGTTCTCATTTAACCCCTGGCAGTTTTGCCATATTAAAGGCTTACTGGTAAGGGGGACCCTCTTTTGTTTCTGGGGCTGATAATTCATGGAATCATAGAATGTTAAGGAATTGGAGTGGACCTTATAGATCATCTAGTTCCAACTCCTCTTGCCATGAGCAGGGACAGCTCCCACTAGACCAGGTTGCTCGAGGTTATATCCAACCTGGCTTTGAGCACTGCCAGCATCAGGGCAACCACCTGGGCAACCTGTGCCAGTGTCTCACCATCCTCACCTCCAGTGAAAAACCTTTTCCTGATATCTCATGTAAATTTCTCTTCTTTCAATTTATACCCATTAACCCTTGCCCTATCACTGCAGTTCCTAACAAAAATTCTGGTTTTTTGTGGGTTTTCTCTTATCTAAGTGGGAGAAGACAGCAATGCAATTACACCTTTAGTTCAGAGAGGTTCTGAAGCAGGTTACAAAACCATTTTGACTCAGCCAGATGAGCAATTCCTATCCTAGCTGTGTAAGCCAGCTGGCATTTATTTGTTTCTTCTAGCCAGTAGTGCCTGGAGTGAAGTGCTGTGTTAAACGCCAGCTCTGAATGTTGGCTGGATGGAGCTTCAATTGATAAATTTGGGTTACACTGCAAATTTCCCTTTGCAATCCATAGTGGATGCAGCACACTGCTGCTCAGAGTGCTTAGCAGCCAGGCAAGTCAGGAGATGTGTAACAGAGAGAAGAATGCAGTAATGCCATGAGCTGTTTGAGCATCACTGCCTTGTCCTGGCTCTGCTGAGAAGTGGTGAGGTCCCAGCAGCACCTGGACCTCTTCCTCTGGCTGGTACAGCAGAGAGCAGGACCTTTTGAAGAATGGGGTCTGAGTGCTGCTGCTCAGGATCCTGGGGTGGCTGTAGAGAGATGGCAGAATTGCTCTCATTGTTGCCCAGCGAGACACTCATTTGTCCTGGTGACCTTAATAAAATGAAATGCTGGTCTGACACAGAACCAGACCTATGCCCATTTGCAAAAGGCAAGCTCAGATTCAAGTCACACAGCACTTTGAGGTGTTTGCACCTGGTTTTCCATGAGTCTAGAAACTGGGTGTAGATTATGAAACATGTCACTTTTTTTGACTTTTGAAATAGACCAAGAGAGTTATGGTTTAATTTAAGGTGGGATGATTTTCCCAGTTCAATTTTAGCCAAAAAAGCATCCAATTGAGACAGTTGCACCAGGAACAAATGCACAGACTTCACCTTTGTATTTGTGTCCTCTGAGCAGAAAAGCAGCACCTCTCTGACAGGGACAGCAGATAGGTTCCATGGCCAGTTGAAATAGTTGCTGTTCCTCCACTATTTTGAGGGGCCTTGAGCTGCTGCTGTGTCTGCACAGCCTCTCTGTGGTGGCCGAAGCAGCACTGCTCCTTTGATGAGCAGATCACAGTGGTGGCTTTACACAGAGAAAAGTGGAAACATACTATAATTTTGGGCTTCACTGAAGCATTAAGAATGTGATGGCATTACAGGTGCCTCCAGTTCTTGAGCAGTCAGGTCCCACCTGGCTCCACATTTTGAGTGTAAAAGACATGGGCTGTGTCTGCCGAGAGGGTTGAACAGTGGAAATAACAGTGATGGCTCCCTGCCCCTCCGGAAGCACTATCACTGCCTCCATGTGTGCCCCGGCCCAGCAGAGGTGATGGAGAGGGAGATGTGTGCCTTGTGCTCGGCTGACAATATGGTTTGGGGAGGAATTGGCTTGTGAAGCCAAGATCAAGGAGTATTGGCAAATGCCATCACATTCCGAAGGGCTGCATCCTGCCATACGGCGCCCAGACCTCCAGTCTGAAAAGTTTCAGGGGCCAAATTTCAGACTCAGGTTGTTTGAATTAGTCTGAAATTTAGTGGGAAGCTTTCTCACATCCTGATTGGGAAGGATAACCTTTGGAGTGTAGGAATCTTGAAAAGAAATCACATAGCTTTTGTGGGCGTGACAAACTAGATGTCAGTCTTGGAGAGGCTCATCAGTGGTAACTCAGCTAAGCATTCTTTAATGGTTTCTTGTGCTTCTTAATGATGTAGATATCATTTGGCTGGAAATTTTATTTTAAAAGCATGCATACAATAAAAGTGGGAGCTGTAGGTAGAGTGTAACAGAAACATATGGCATCACATGCCAGATAACACCTTCAGAAGTGTAAAAGGTGTTAAGTTCAAACTGCAGAAGAATGTCAAAGACAAAATGCCATATATCTCCATAGTAAAAGTCACTACTTATTCTTTCTGTGCTGGAAGTTAAAAGTAATGTACAATAAAATAGAGAGCTTGCCAGCCGTGGCATCTGGTGCTCATATATGGGTTTGTTCACCGAGTTTCCTTGATGAACTTGGTCTTCAATGTGGAAACTATGAAATACAGCATTTTGGAGTATGTTTGTGCCATTCATATTTCTCTAAAATCTCACTCAATCTGTACACAATCCTTCTGCACACTGTATCCACATTAGAAGACAGGATATGATAATCCAAAATTTTTGTCTAAATTGATTTGTGGAAAGAGTAAAGGGTGCATAAACATTAGCTGTTTCATTATAGCACTTGGAAATTTACAATACAATTTATTCCAGCAGACGAAACACATTTGTACATAAAACTTCAGAGAAGTTTCCTCTCATATGCGATCAATGTGTATTTCAGCTTCTTGCAGATCTGAAATGATCCTGCCTATTTCAGAATGTGCTGTTGATTACTGCTAGATGTATCCAGCATTATATGATAGCCTGAAACTATGGCTGAGGAATCCAATTCAGATTTTTAAGTAAGAAACACAACTGTATTGTAGCCAGGTGCTGACTGAGGCAAAGAGGCAGCTTAAACCTAGGACAATCAATAATTAGGGAGGATAAAGTGATTATAGTAGAGCACAGTAAGAGATGAATTTGAATGAGATGAGCTTCCACGTGCAGATGTGCTCCTGATGTTTGCTTGCTTCCTGTTGTTTAAGAATTGTACTTAAAGACAGCATTTCATATCTGCTTTTTTCTCTTTTTTTTGCTTAACAACAACAGTAATAACAGTAATGCCAGTGGTCTGGCTAAGCAAATATGCTCTTTCCACACAAGAATCACAACTTGTAGAGGAATGGCAGTGGGAAACGAGCTGAATTGCTGTTGCTTTCTGAAATAAATAATGCTGTTCCTTGTATTCAGGTCGAATCCTTGGTTCTGGTGCATTTGGAAAAGTAGTTGAAGGGACTGCATATGGATTGAGTCGCTCTCAACCGGTGATGAAAGTAGCTGTGAAAATGTTGAAACGTAAGTGGTTGTGGTTCCATTTCCCAAGCTAGGTAGGGCACGTTCTCACAGGATTATTCAAACATTGCTTGTGTATAAATTAATTCTTCATATCTGAAGTTGAAAATGAATGATGGAATGACTGAAATTTAAAATTATACTTTAGATTGCTTTATGGCATTTCAAGACTGAAAGTACTCAGGGTTTCAAAAACATCCAAAGTTTGGGTTTAGCTGTATGGACTGCAGCAATCATAATAACTCAGCAAGTGCAGAATGTCTGGGAACAAATGAGAGGTGCATACCAAAGGAGAAATAAGCAAGTCTTGTTTAAGAATCTTAAGTTCACTGAAGAATTCCTGGTTCACAAGAGCTGAAGGAACCATGGGGAGTTTGTATTGAAATGAGCAGCTTGTAGCATGCCTTTGTGCCACCTGGAGAGGGACAAACACTGAGTCAGCTGTTGAGCTGCATCAAGTGAGTCCTTCACTAATCATGTGTGACACCTCTACAAGTCTTAAGACACTAATCAAGTAAAGGACAGTCTTCTCCAAGAAACCATGGAAGCAATGCTGCAGTAAGGCAAGCAAGGAGAAATAGTTTGTTGCTGTGAAAAAGTCATTTGCTCTGACTGAGTGGCTAATGTTTTTTTTCAACAGCTACAGCTAGGTCTAGTGAAAAACAGGCACTCATGTCTGAACTGAAGATAATGACACATCTTGGCCCCCATCTGAATATTGTGAATCTGCTTGGAGCTTGTACCAAATCAGGTGGGTTTGACTGACAAAAGGAGAGTTTGCTATGGGGTCATCATTCACTGTTTAACAAGCACACAAATATCAAGTAATGGATTTAACATTAAATGTAAACAAATATAAGTTTCACAAACCTGCTTGATATTTGGTAATAGTAGATAGAATACTTTTTATGCTTTATATTCTAATTTTTACTATTTTTGGAGCCTTTTTTGCTGGTTTTGTTGTTGGGATTTTTGTATGTTTATATTTGTGGTTTTTTTAAAGGCTTCAGTCATCAATGCATAATTTTGCTTTATTTTATCAGGTCCTATTTACATCATTACTGAATACTGCTTTTATGGTGATTTGGTAAACTACCTGCATAAGAACAGAGACAATTTCCTGAACCGACACCCAGAGAAGCCAAAGAAAGATTTGGATATCTTTGGGATGAACCCAGCTGATGAAAGCACAAGAAGGTGGGGAAAAAAGGGAAAAAATATCACCTGCAACTTAAGGAAATATCATTACTAACCCTTACTCCATTAATCTCATTCATTACTTTAGAGCCCTCCTTAACTTTTCTCGTTAGACTTCTGTTTATCAGGTTTTATAGGTCTAGGAAGGTTCTTATACATTTTGTTCAGTCTCCCTGACACGTGTCCTAGATTCATGTTTTCCTGTATGTAGATGCCTGCGGTCTAAGGACCACTGTGGGTTCTCCATAGACATCCTGACATCCCAAAGAATATTTTTATTGATAAATCACAGCCCAGTGTTCCTTTTATTTTATTTTTTTTTCTGTAAAAAACATCCTTTTGTCTCTACCCACCCAAGTTTTAAAAATAAAGTGCATCCTTGTTTTCCTGCTTGTGGAATTTCCACCGCCTAAAACTTCTTCCCTTCAAACAGCCTGTCAGACCTTGTTCTCCAACCTCAAATACTCTCCTTTATCTGCCAATGGCTTAGCCAGTCTCAATAGTTTCCTTATGGTTAATGTCCATCCCACAGCTTTTTCCAGATGTTAGTTGAGGAAGCTTGTCATCATAAATTCAGCAATAATGCAATGCCATAAAATTAGCTAGAACTGAGAAGGTAAATATAGATTCATTCAAAAAATCACCCAAATAGACAACTGACTAAGTAGCTGAGTACCTCCAGGACTATTCATTGGGGCATGGGTTTTTTCAGCCGGACTGGATTTGATGCAAACTGCCTAGGTGAATAAATTATATGTATCATTTGGAATACCTTGAACTAAAAGCCCTAGATAGTGATACTTGACTTCAGTGGAATTTTGGGAAGTAAGGCAATACATGCTTACAAATCTGACTATTGACAAAGGGCTAAGTTTGAAGTGCTTGTGTTTGACCTCAGTAATACATGGTGACATGTACTAACAAGTGGTAATACATGGTTATGTTATAATATATGATCTTTGTGCATGCTATATCAAGAATCCAGCTTTTCTATTTCACAGCTATACAATTGTACACTATAAAAGAACTGTTAGATATGCAGGATGCTGTGGCAGGGAAGTCACCTGAGGAATACCAGCTAACACACTTGTATTTTTTTCCAATTTCAGTTATGTGATATTATCATTTGAAAACACTGGAGAATACATGGACATGAAACAAGCTGATACCACTCAGTATGTGCCAATGCTGGAAAGGAAGGAGGGATCTAAATACTCTGATATTCAGAGATCTGTGTATGATCGACCTGCTTCATATAAGAAGAAATCCATTTCAGGTAATGTGAGACTGTCCCTTCTGCATACATCACTAATGAAAATGATCCCTGCATAAACACATGCCTTATTTTTGCCCTCTAAATGGACATAAACTACTAAGCTATGTTCTGGAGATGTGCAAGCATATGCTAGAAGATAATAGCTTATGTTTGTGTTCTTTTGTTATGCCCTAGGGATAGGAGTGCATGCTGCTGGACAAGAATGGGTCCAGTTGTGTGTTTGCTTCTCTGCTGAAGCACTGAGTGGTTGTGTTTTGCTGTGGGTGGGGCTGTAGATGCCCTCTGGAGGCAGAGATTTTATCAGTCTTGTAGTTTCCAAGATTTAGAGCAATAGCAGTGATCAACAACAATAGTAATTTATATTGTTCTGTTTCCACTTACATTTCACATTAAGTGACATTTATATTGTTCTGTTTCCACTTACATGTCACTTTAAGTGACACTTACCAAATTCAGAACACTCCCAAATACTTTCCTGGATTATGTAATGAATGCATCCCATTCCCCACCCCTGTTCTCAGAAACCAAATATGCTGTGCTGTAAAAACAGACACCATCACTTCTGCCTCTAGGCCTCAGAAACTGAACCATCTCCAGTCCCAGATTTACATGGCAGACTAATGTACTCACGTTGTGCTCTAGGACAGACAGGGTAAATGAATCACTGAATTTTGACTGGGTTTTTGCTGACATCTTTCATAAAAGAAATAAGAACAGTTGCCATAGAATTCCTAACCCTTTTTGCTGGTATTGGATTAGTCCCAGTGAATTCTTGCTGAGAAACATAACAGTGTTTAGCAAACGTATACAGATAGGAATGTATATGCATGCACAAACACCTAATGAAGGCACCACCACTAAATTAATGTTTTTGTACCACACACTGAGTAAACAACCTGTGTAAACTTCAGTGAGCCTTTTAACTTCGATTTTTCCTATGGTTCCCAAGGGAAAGAAATACAGGAGAAAACCCAAGCTCTTTATCTAACACTGGATGTTTTTAAGAATGCAGCATGTGCCAGTGACTGATGCAGACATTAAAAGTGGTTAGTTATTACAAAAAGACTGTTTTGGTCATGGTACTTTGTAAATTCATCAGCTCAGAATCATGGTAGGTAGAGGAAGATGGATGCTATTTCATACTCCATACCACAAATATATTTTTCTCTCTTTTTTTTCCCAATAGAATCAGAAGTCAAAAAACTTCTTTCAGATGACAGTTCAGAGGGCCTCAGCCTACTGGATTTACTGAGCTTCACCTACCAGGTTGCACGTGGAATGGAATTCTTAGCTTCTAAAAATGTAAGTAAATAAAAAAATACGTAAAATGGAAGAAAGAGTCTGGGTGAAGAGTCCACACAGCCACAGACCAGCACAGTCAGAAGCATAGGCATATCATTAGTACAGGGCTGATAGACTGAGAAAGGGTGGCATCACTTTTGTCATCTCCTCACTGCAATCTATCTGCAAGAGACCTTGCTGGATCTGTGGGCTGGTCCCTCCCTGTCCCTGTTAATAGGGCAATACAGGTGCTCGTTTAGTAGATGGACTGTGCCCAGAAAGTCAACAGATCTTTTTCAGATCTTTGCAATTGAAATGGCCCTCGTGGAATTAGCATGTCCTTGAACAACTCAATTTCTCTCCATACAGTGTGTGCACCGTGACTTGGCGGCTCGTAATGTCCTCCTGGCTCAAGGAAAAATTGTGAAGATCTGTGACTTTGGGCTGGCTAGAGACATCATGCATGATTCCAACTATGTCTCCAAGGGCAGTGTATGTACTTAATCTCCTGAGCTCTGCTTTAACTGGAATGAGAAGTGTCAGTTTTATATACTGTTTCATGTTCTTGCCATTCAGTGTTGGTTACACTAATTGACCATTGGGATGAATGCCCCTCAGAACAATTCTTCTTCAGTTCATTAATTCATGTAACTTTTCTGTTTTAAAGCCAAAAAGTACTTGGCCACATGTAGTATTTCACAGGCTTACATTTCTAACTGGCAAGTTTTGTGACTGGAGAAATTATTAAGGAACTGTCAGTATGATGGAGAGTAGTGACACATCAATTAATAACATATCAGATCTAGTTCAGCAGTGACAGATTTTTGATCATACCTTCAATCAACCTGGCCACTTTCTAGTGCTAAAATGAACAGTTATGGCTTAATTAGTTTTTGTGGGGAGCTACTAGTAGCATTGCCTATAATCCTGGTACCTCTATATCAAATGGAATTAAAAATAAACACTAGCCTGGTTAACACAACTTTACTTATAGAGAGATGTTACTCCTGATTATCAAACAATAATTGCAATGGTAAGCATTTCTTTAATGACTAATCTGTGTGGCTTGGGGTTTCTGCATTTTTTTTTATTACAGACTTTCCTCCCAGTAAAATGGATGGCACCTGAAAGCATTTTTGACAACCTGTACACAACACTAAGTGATGTCTGGTCTTATGGCATTCTGCTGTGGGAAATATTTTCTCTTGGTATGTACTGTGAATATTTTCCTATGTGTAGTCATTAAGTTTTTTCAGTTCAACCCGTTTTACATAAAGTTTTTCAAATTCTACTGTAAAAATGTATGTGTGAAATCCACTATTAGTTTTTCTATCAGTGGTTTCAGATCCCACGTTAAGTATGAAGTTTAATGTCCATACTCTCCCAAAGTTCTCTTTAGGGTTATGGGGTTTGGTTTGATTTTTCTGGGTTTTTTTTTCAAGATATTTTTCCTCCCCCCAGATAACTGAAAGAACTGAGTGAAAATGTTTTGTGGAAAAACATTGGTGTGCCAGGCCAGGATGGATTTTCTGGCTAATATGGGAAGCAACATGTTTTTCCCCCTTGCAGTGGGGCATCTGGGGCTGCAGACCAGCTCAGTGGCTGGTTTGAAACAGCCTCTTTGTATACATTTCAAAAGAGCCTGTCTTAGTCCCATTACAGAATGAAAATAAATGTCAATCTTCTGGGACACTGATTTCTCATTTCCAGGTCAGCACTGTTCACACAGTTGGTTTATGGCACTGTAAAGTGGTTATGACAATATATATAGCAGTTACAGACAATGTACAGCTCCCAGCTGGGAACAGCCTGGCTCTTTCCTCAGCCTCATTAATTAGCCTCCCAGATGGGTGGCTGGCCTGCTTCAGCAAGTGTGCATTGCCCAGATTTACTCTCAGCAGAATTAATCATGCCTGTATGATATCTACTGCTTCCCCACGGCAGCCCTAAGCTGAATGTTATTTTCTAGAATAAGTTGTCACATAGCTGCTTCTCAGAAAACAGCAGTTGCACCACTGTTTATGGTATTGATCACTGTAATCTCTGTGCATCATAGGATCCATTCCCTGGCATCCCTGGGAGGCACAGGAGTGCTGTTGGATAACTCAGGAACTGAGGCACGTTCCTGAGTTATCCTGTACTTCACTGCCCTACCTATAAAGAAGGTTCTGAGGCCCAGTTTTAGATGAAAATCCTGCTTTGGAAAGGGATGAGGTTTCTCAAGTAATACTGTAGTATGCCTCCCCCATCTGAGAAAGCTGTCCTTTCTTGGAAAGCAAAGCATATCCTCAGCAGTGTTTGTTAAGAAGGTCAGCTTTGACATCTTGCTACCATGCTGACTTCAGCTTGAATGACCCTTTTACACATCAGTGACAACTGAGCATGTGTGCAATAATGTCTGTAGGCTGCAACCCCAAATTATCAGTTAATTGTGTCACCTCAAGGGCCAAGTCTTGACAACCCATGCATCTGATATGTTATCTGTTGTCTAAAGCCAGCTGTCCAGGTGGGACAACTTGGGTATGGAGAGTACTGACTCATATCAAGGCTTTGCCCCTACAGCCAGGACAAGGTAACTCAAGCAATGTTGCTCTGAGCTGCCATACAGGTGCTAAAGGCACTTATACCAGACAGAGCAAGTGTCCTAGCTAAGGTCTCACAGAAAGTCAGTGACAGAGTAGAGCCATGTCCTCAGATATGCCAAATGCAGGCAGATGACCTGATCAGGTATAAGCCAACCTCTGTGTCAAATATATTCTATAAACACTGTAAAAGTGCCTTTTTCTATGTGTACCTACTTCAATCTTTCCTAGCCAACATTTCACATTAGGGCTTAATGTCATCAAGACAATAGCTCTGATGTGTAACATTGGCTAGCATAGATTCATTTTGATGTCATGTCAAATTATAGCATTAACACATTCTGACATGAATAGCAAGACAGTATGTGGGAAATCTGCATGAATAGTCAAGTACAAAGCAGTACTTTCCCTTCTCTTTTATCTGCAGGTGGCACACCATATCCTGGCATGATGGTTGATTCTACTTTCTACAATAAGATAAAGAGTGGATACCGAATGGCCAAACCCGATCATGCTACCAATGAAGTGTACGTGTGCATTTGGCTTTTCCATACCTGACCAGTCTCCAGACAATTTTTGCTCTAGTTTCTGTTTGGTTACTCATGTTCCTTTACCTGTTGGTTAAATTAGTTTCCATCTTATCTGCAGGTATGAGATTATGGTGAAGTGCTGGAACAGTGAACCAGAGAAAAGACCTTCTTTCTACCATTTGAGTGAAATTGTGGAGAGCTTGTTGCCTGGAGAGTACAAAAAGGTTTGCTCTTTGTAATTTTCTATGTTTTCTGTATACTGTTTTAGAGGGAATTATAAGGGTTGTTCCATCCATGAGAGCCATGAGCACTGAACTGGTACATCCTAACCCATGTGAATTATGGACATTGCATGTTCACTTTCTTCATTTGAACTTACTGAGAGAAGCAGTTCTGCAGTATTGACAGGGAAGTAGAACTCTCTGTTTCTAATGAATTCCTTCCAACTCTGTTTTTCTGCTTGAGAATTAGTTTTGTATATTTTCACAGGATTTTCTAGTCAGTGAATTAATTCTAAAAAAAGAACTACTTGGCCCATGTGTATAATCTCCCTGCCTCTCTGAACCCTGATACAAGCTAGTTTTTTCCCCTCATACTTCTGATAGGTCTGGACAAGATCTGCCTGCCCCATTGTTCAGTGTTTCATTTTCACATTTACCTTAAATCCCTTCCCCCTCTCCCTACGCTTGTTTCATATCTATTTGTCTGCTTTGTGCTGCCACATTTGCTCCTGCATCATCTAAACTTACAATTGAAGATGCTGGGCTTTCCTATCCAGTGTCGCTGGCTCACAGGGCAGAGTATTTGCTAGGCTAATAAAACTTAGCTGCCCATCTGAAGAAAAGCAGCCTTAGTGAATTGCATCTAATGATAGCATTGAAATTAATATTTGCAGAGCTATGAGAAGATCCACCTGGACTTCCTGAAAAGTGATCACCCAGCTGTCACACGCATGAGAGGAGACTGTGACAATGCTTACATTGGTGTCACCTACAAGAATGAAGACAAGCCAAAGGACAGGGAGAGTGGATTTGATGAGCAGAGGTTGAGTGCTGACAGTGGGTACATCATCCCCCTGCCTGACATTGACCCTGTTTCTGAAGATGAGCTTGGCAAAAGAAACAGACACAGGTAGGTGCAGTTTACAGATGCTGTAGCCCATGGGCACCATCTGGGGTCATGTTTGGCAATGTCCATTAACACTTTTCAGTATCCTACTATGCGAATGGTTTCCTTAGCTCTGTTGAAACTACTTATTTGGAGAGTCCCATGTAAATATGGTTGTATGACTGGCCACAGTGTTTTCAATAGGAAAAACCTAATTTTGCCTGGTTTGTGATTGCCAGGAGAAGGGGTCTGCTGGTAAGGTGCTCCTGTGTGTCTTTGGGACTCCCTTACTAGCTTGGCCAAATCAGAGTGTCTGGCTGATGGCTCTGTGGGTACATTTTGCAACACATCTTGCCTTGGAGCTGCATATGAGTTATCAAAGGATTGATTTCCTGTGTGTGAGAACAATTCCAAAATTTGAGAGAAGTTGCTTTTAGTATATTCTCTGGTATAGTTTTCTATGACAGAGGGTATCCAGAACTTTTTACTTCTGTCCTGACAGTTTGCATGACCACTACGGTGCAACACTGTGTGACCCTAACTGTGAATGGTGGAATTAATGCTGAATTAATTCAGCACTTAATAGTATATATAACTATAAACCTAGAAAATTCATTTTATAAAAAAAATTTTTTTGTGCAATATTCAGGAGGGGAATGAATGAAGTCTCTAAGAAGCACTATCTAGATTAAGATCTATTACCTCTCTCTGTTATTCTTATTGTCAGTTATTGTTATCTTATTTTCACCTGACCTCCCTAGATTTACCTACGTGATCTATTGCCACAACAGTGTCATAAAATTATTTCTCTTAAAGTTTCTGGCTTTAAGTGTTTGGAGGAACATATGAATAACCTGGTCCTTTGAATTCCAAGGCAATTCACCACTTTTGAGATACAAGATCTGTCATGTGCTAAGAAATAGGTGGTCAGAGTCACGTAAGATTGTGCTGTAGGTCAGAAGGGATGTGGGGAGGTAGTGGTCAGTTCTGCTAGAGACTGGAGTACTTACCCAGCCACATTCACCATGTATCTTATCTCTGGGATATATGTGTCTTCCAGTTCACAGACATCTGAAGAAAGTGCCATTGAAACTGGTTCCAGTAGTTCTACCTTCATCAAGAGAGAGGATGAGACCATTGAGGACATTGACATGATGGATGACATTGGGATTGACTCCTCAGACCTGGTGGAGGACAGCTTCCTGTAACCCCATGGACACCTTCCAGCTTTGCACACGGGGAAGCTTGTTGTGTCATCTACAGACTTCTGCTCCACAGAAAACCACTCTATTGCAATGTCCAGGATGTGAAGAGCAGGTGGATTTGTACAGAGGAACTCCCAGCAATGGGCAGAGGAATTAGCCTGAGTATGAATGAAAGAGACATGTTGAAGATGATTTTTTTTAGTGTTGCTTCTTGCAGTACTTCAGTAGCATCTCAGCGTTGTTTGCCATTCGAGCTGGTAGGAGGACAAAGGAAAAGGCCACAAACAGACCAGTTTTGTGTTTCAAGGGCATTCATATGACTTTGATGGATAGAATTTCCACTGCAGCAATGCTTTGTCATTGCAATTATGTAAATAACTGTCTACTCAAGGATCTTTTGAGGTGCACACTGAACATGTGCCATGGATTTTAGAAGAGATCACTCATGAATTTTTGTGTACTTCCTCCCTCAATCTCAGTGTCAGCTGCTGTTGAACTATCATGTGAATTGAAGAACATGCAAAAACCACTTTTGGACCAAAAAAGGTCTAATATCACAAGGGACTGACTGGTACTATAAAACATGTTACTTTTTACCATTAATGCAAGTAAAGGGGAATAATAATAATGATAATAATAATAATAATAATTAAAAATCAGTCTATAATAGGTGTTAGAAACCTAGTAAGTCTTTATTAACTATAGAAGGTAGCTGTTTTCAAGATAATACTACTACTGTTTTCAGTAACACTAAATGTATATTTTACAATTCATTGTCCTTCAGTAAAAGCACAGTCTCAAAAAACTTCTTTAAGTGCAGGAGAAGAAATTATGAGCTGAAAATGTTTATGAAACAATTTTTTTTGATCTACACAGTATGGTAATTGTTCTGGATAGTTAAAAGTACTTTAACATGGAAAAAAAAAATAAGATTTTGTTTTCTTTTGTGAGCTGAGTAGCTTTTCCTATCGTATACACTGGAAGCAATTAATTATCTTCTGATTAGATTCTAAAAATTTAAATTTAAAAAATTACAATTTATGCCAGATTTCCAAGATTTGGAGAATGGAAAATTATAATAAACCACCAGCAACATCCCATAATTAGTGTTTCATGGGTACTCAAAAAAAATCTTATCCTGGGTTTAGCTGTGAAGAATTGATTTGATATTTGAACTGCTGAAGAAACAAAGACATCTCTCCCATCCTGGAACTCAAGTTTAAGTCAGCAGAAATTCTACAGCAAATATTCTTGTCCTAGTTTTCAGGTTTAAACAGGAACAGAAAACTCTATTATAATCTTTGCAGACGGTAACTACAAAAGGTAATTGCTTCAAGAGTGCTTTTTGCAAGATGGTGAAGAAAATGAACCTGCTCTCAGCCTCCAATTGACATTTTTTGATACCACTTATATGAACAAAGTAATATGATTACTGCTTTCATTTTACAATGTGTTATTGAGATATGATGCTTTGGAAGACTTACATGTGAAAACAAAGGTACATCACTGCAAAAGGCCCCAACCTTTCTGGTGCTCAGCTTTCAAACTTCACCTTAATTCAGTGCTGTGAGTGCCTCGCAGGATGTGCTCAGCCTCTGTTGTGACATAACCAATGCAAATGTGGTGCAAACTCATTCCTGCGTTGCAGTATTTTCCTAGGAAGTGTGAAAGACGGACCACCAGTGACCGACAGAACATGCTGCCATATTAAACTACAGTTTAACTTCAAATGGCCCTACGAAAAGCTACACAACTCCCCTTGACTTCACTTGTTGTGGACAGTTGTGGATCAAATGAAAGCAAATGTAATATTGCCAATATTTTGGCAATAATTCTAGGTCTGGGTTACAAACTGTCACCTGGCTGAGGCCATGTACAAGCACAGCAGATGTGAAAACAGGACCTGAAGCAAGCCCCCCATTTTCAACCCTGATGTGAGCTGACAATCAGAAGGAACCATGAATGATGGCACAGTCTCTATTTCTTGCATTCAACAGATGAAGACCGAGTGTCTTCCTGGGAGCCATGCTTTAGCCAAACACCTGTCACTGAGCTCTGTATGGGGACAACTGTGAAACATAGACTCTTGATATAGCCAGGACAGATGAGACGATGTAAAGTCTCTCCAGTTGCAAACTATGAATGGAGGAAACACAAATTGTCTATGGATAATCCCAGATATCTGAATGGCCACTTGAGACCATATCTGCCTTAATTTGCATGTGCAGTCATTACAGCTGCACATTCAAATTAGGCAAGCAATTTCACCTGCATTTTTGCACATGGCCTAGTATTCTTCAGGGTTTGAAAATCAGTCCCAGCACATTTTATTGTATCAGTTACTGGAATCTAAGGACATTTCCATGCAGTCCCTCTTTCCCCTCACTGATTTCACTCTGTATCTCACAGAACATCTCAGGGCTAGACCCAAATGATGGATGTGAACCAGAGCTGGCTCACTTTCCAATCCATGGCAATGTTAATTCTCCATTTGACAATCAGAAGGAACCATGAATGATGGCACAGTCTCTATTTCTTGCATTCAACAGATGAAGACCGAGTGTCTTCCTGGGAGCCATGCTTTAGCCAAACACCTGTCACTGAGCTCTGTATGGGGACAACTGTGAAACATAGACTCTTGATATAGCCAGGACAGATGAGACGATGTAAAGTCTCTCCAGTTGCAAACTATGAATGGAGGAAACACAAATTGTCTATGGATAATCCCAGATATCTGAATGGCCACTTGAGACCATATCTGCCTTAATTTGCATGTGCAGTCATTACAGCTGCACATTCAAATTAGGCAAGCAATTTCACCTGCATTTTTGCACATGGCCTAGTATTCTTCAGGGTTTGAAAATCAGTCCCAGCACATTTTATTGTATCAGTTACTGGAATCTAAGGACATTTCCATGCAGTCCCTCTTTCCCCTCACTGATTTCACTCTGTATCTCACAGAACATCTCAGGGCTAGACCCAAATGATGGATGTGAACCAGAGCTGGCTCACTTTCCAATCCATGGCAATGTTAATTGTCATGAGTATTGTGCAGATGAACTGCATCCATGGTAGGGATCTAGCCAAACTCAGCTCACTTCAGGCTTGCAATCAGATAAGCTGGCCTGGAAACTGAAATGAGAAGCAAAGGAAGAGAGTGGATTTACTAGAGAGGGAGAAGTATGAGAAGGTGAATTGTTTAGTTTTACAATATTATCAGTATTACAGACTTTTATGGCTTAATTTTTGAGAAGCCACTGGAAGAGATATTCCCAAACCTTTTGCTACAGTAATTGTATGATGACAATCAGTGTTAGCCTATGAAACACAGCTTTTGATTTGGATGGCCAACCAATTCCTTACAGCGTGGTCTGCAACTTGTACAAAATGGTCCTATTAAATGATGAAGGACGTGAGATATGGTGATGTTATACATCAATATGTATATAAGTATTTTTATATAGACTTTTAGAATACTGCCAAAACATTTATGACAGCTATATCACTGCCTTTGTTTATTTTTTTTTTACTGTGATATATTCCACAGGCACGTTAACTGTTGCACTTTGAATGTCCAAAAGTTATATTTTAGAATAATAAAAAAGGAAGTGTTTCCAAAATGATGGCTGTTGTGAAATGTTTGAAGAAGGGCAAACTGGCCTGAATGATGGTAGGCACAAAATGTATTTCAAAAATGCCCCTGTTGATATTTTGTCTTTGAAAAAACCTGTAAATTAAGATCTCTATATTTCAATAAATGATATATAATTTAAGGATATGTGAGGGGTCTATACTCACTTATTGAAAGGTGGTTATAAAGAATCAGTCAAGCTCGGGAGTTTTTTTCCCTCAAGAGGTTTTTGGTTAATTGAGTTCTCTGCAAAGCCATCAGGCAGCAATGTCAAGCTGCTCTCTGAGTCCTTCCAGTGGGCATAGTGGGAAAGCGCTGGTGGCATATGGCCTGGATAGCAAGTGACATCTGTAGGGACCCATGTCATCTCCCAAAACACAGCAGGTGTGATGCTCCATCGACTGCTGCCTGGAGCAGAGCATGTGCCCTGAGGTGGGCATTGGGCTCCCTGGGCAAGATGAAAACCTTGGCCTTGGCACCATATGTGCTGGGGGGTTCAATGCCTGCTGCTCTGCACACACTCAGGAGAGGACTCTGGCTGCAGGAGGTTTTAAGCCTATGTTGGTCTTGCCTCCTTTGTTAAACCAGATTTGTCCCATGGTTCTGTGCTCTCTTACTAATTAATTTATCCACAAAGTGAATATAATTGAATGCGAATTTGAGAAGATTTGCGAGATTTCAGTCTGAAATCAAAGTTAAACTTCCTGCAGTGGCTGCACTTCCTGCACAGAAGGCTATCTTGGTTTGCCAGCAGGAGTCAGGCAAGGCTGGCTGAACAGAAAGGTCAGCAACTTTCTGTCCATGGGGTGGTCATTGTTCTTAAAGCATCCTGGAAGATGAACTCTTCATCTAACATCTCCCTCTCCTTCACCACTTCCTCACAAAGCAAAAATACTCCTACTCATTCAAATGGGGTGGAGCATCCTGGGCCCTTGCCTTAAATAAGAGTTAGGGTAGGTTGTCTCTCCTTTGTGTTCTTGCTGAAGAGGAGTCTTTATCACATAATACTGCATGGACACATAACACTTCCTGCCAGGGGGTTG